>NC_045159.1:26003509-26071009 GCF_900700415.2 Clupea harengus
TGACCACTTCTCTCTCTTGCTGTTGTTCTGTTGATTATTATTATGATTATTATAATTATTATGATTATTATGATTATTATTATTATTATTGTTGTTGTTGTTGTTTTCCGTTATTTTTAAGCCAAGTGGGATGAAGTTTGTAGTAATTATTAAGGAGTGGATACTTCTGTACATGTAATATGGGCACATGAATGTTTCTCGGTTCTTGTTGTGGTGGCTGTTCTTATTGTTGTTGTTATTTTCCAATAGTTAGCAGCACTCCACCTGTACAGTTCCAGAACACCACTACAGGCATTCGGGAAAGGAGACAGTGCATCAGGGTTGCCAGAGTATCTTAGTTATTCCACACAACCGCCAGGTTTGAGCTGACCGTTTTGAAGCTGTGCTCCAAAAAATGGCCTGTCCCATAAGGCTGCTAATCATTACGTCATCACGTTAACACACACACACACACACAAAGGGAATAGTCAAAGGGTGTACCATTTTTCCACACAGCCACAGTACTGAACTTACAGGGAAGATGACCACAAAGGAAAAGGGGGCAGGTGCAATGCATGCTGGGATTCCTTAGAGGAATCATAAAAAGACAAAAAAAAAAAAAAAAAATCTGTGAGATTGGGACTATATCCTGATCCATAATAATTCGTGCCCAGTTTGTACTTCAGATATTCTAAGTAATCATCTAGTAATGATTTATTACGATGAAGGGGTAACTTAAGTATTCTTGAGAAACATAGTTTACAGAAGCTGTCGGCTTTGCGTGTCTACTTAAACGGTGGCCATATTATGAGTGCCATAATATATTGATATGGTAAGATACGGTGTACCTTGGAAATCACTGTAGTGCTATATTTGCATTGATATCGTCATGAAATAAATTTTATATAATGAATAGGACTGCCATGACTACTGAATGTCTTACTTTTCTTTTTTCTTTTAATTATTTTTAATGTATATTCATTCTTTACAGTGTACAAACACATTTAAAGCCAATGCCTTGTTAACTGCAGTGTACGGCACCCTTCACACTGTAGTTCAACTGCTAAGCCATTGATGTTGTGGGACCAACATTACAGAAGCTCACAGCAGTGCTACTATTAGCCATTGGAAGGGCACCTCTCATACAACACTCACTAACTGTCGACTCTTGTCCCCATAACATACAGCGCTGTCGTAGGACACAGCAGGGACTTGGCACTGTTGGGGGGATGGCTGGTAATCCGTCCCTGAGTTTAGACATGACCTCTGGAGAGGTCTGCCGTGACTGATCGTGGGCAGAAAGCCAGGTGTCATGAGCGCTGAACACCAGGCCTTCAGGTTCAGAGAGGTCAGCGCCCAGGTCTGGGGTTGTGTGCCGTTGCAGAAAGTAAAGGCACCTCTCAGTGAACCTGAATGGATAGCAGTGATGTTGGTCAAGTCAGAAGTGGCACTAAATAAGGCCCATAACAAGTTATTACTGGATCAGTCTATAGGCCACTACAAACAGATCACTACACTGTACTTTGCTTGTTAGTTATGTTTTCACCATATAGCTTGGGTGGACCATTTTCCGTCAACCCGTCATACTATAACTTGAAGTACTTTTGCCAAACTGGTTGTTAGACGACATAGACATGTTATCGGAAGGATACACCTATTATGCAACTTTTGCAGTTAACGGATTCACTGAGGTAAAGCTCGCCAGTCTGGCCACATGGCCTGGCTAAAAACAGGCTTTCCGTGATACGATCCACACGTCAAGGCACATATGGAGCGCAAGCTTTAGTGCGTAAGGACAGTTGTGTGAAGGATTCCCTTCAGTTTCCGATTCAGGGTTGGTTTGGTCGTCTGTCAGTCAAACAGCTTTTGGTAGCTTTGGCTTTGATACAGAAGCGAAACTGTTGCTGGAAGGTGAGCTCCACGTGAGACATAGCTCTATCATTGGCTGAGGTGAAGGCGCGTGGCCAAGCCAAAGAGGCGGGTTTAGTGGCGCGAACTGGCACTGAGAGGACGGGGGAGGGAGGGGGTAGCGAGAGAGAGGCTGCCAGAGATAGTCAGCTGGTTTACCGCAGTATTGCCACCGTTCTGCATCACTCATCAAAACCCTGCGGCAGGCCGACTGCTTCATTTGAAAGGCTTGGGTTAGCTTAGTGACATCAGCAAGAGTTTAGTGAACGCTCTTCTCTAATGAGATAGTAGAAAACCGGCAACCTACCCACTCTATCGTGCTCACTTTTTGCGCTTACATCTCCTTCTAAACTTTGTTTTGGGAGCTAGTACTTTATTCTTGTTTTGGTTTAAGAAAGAATAAACCGTCGGTTTTCCAACCTGTGTCACAAGCTAAAACGTTATTTTGTTTTTGCTGCATTACATTTAAAACCGTTGAGTGCACCTTCCTAGTATCAAGACATTTTGAAAAATGGCCAAAGATGACGGCAAGGTTACTTGGAAGGAGTCAATTTGGAACCCGAGGACCGGGGAGTTTATCGGCCGGACGGCAAGCAGTTGGGGTAAGTAAGTGGAGAGTTTTGACTTTTAGCGGCTTCACGACTCTGCTCTGTCAAGCCAAACTCGTATGAAAGTCATAAGTGCATGTAGCAAGTGAACCATAGTTTGAAAGCCACACGAATTGAGTACCCCAACAGACACTGACTCCTTATTGATGTCGGTTGCTGTCCTGTGCTGTTGGTGCTGAAAAGGCAATTACGCTGCTGCAGTATCTTGCAGGATGCGCTCGTTTTAATCCTTTTCAATGTGGTGAAGTCTACACTATTTTTAGTTGAATATGACATATACCCACCACGAAATAATTGAATAGAAGTTATAATAATGTTGCTGTGTAACTGCAGACGATTTCTACCGTATATTTGTTTTCTTGTTAGAAAGGCTTGTTATAGCCATAGCAGCTAATTAGGGCTAAATCCCCATTGATATTTGCGTGAACCTTTGTAGTTCGTTCGAAAATAAATGTGCGTCAATTCACAGGAAGATGCGGATAATTAAATATGTGTGTGCTTGAGTTCAGAGTCGAGGGTGCCTTTTCGACTACTTCAGTGCAACTTCACAGCGTACGTAAAGTCTGCTGCACGCTTCTACGTGCCTGTGACGTTTCCGGGGATCTCAGCGCTACTGCGCGTTAAAACGCCAGAATATAAGCATATAATCCGCCTGAGGTAGAACTGCGCCATGGACATACTAGACTAATAACTATAACTAGAGTAACTAGAATAATTGAAGACGGAAGAAAAATAATGTGGAAAATTGAAAGGAATTTAGAGCTGTGTCTACCACTACAATGCCATTGAGTTGTTTTAATCCGGGTAAAGCCGAAGGCAGAGTTCCGTTTTCAGCCCCTCCCCTCTCCCCTCATCTTCCACGGAAACAGGCCCTCAATTGTGTTAATTAGTGTGAGAGGTAATCCTAATCGCAAATGAGCACATTGACAGCAAGGAGGAGTATCCCTTCACTTGAAAAGGTCAAATCCAGTGGTATTAAAGAATTTAGGAGGTGCCCTTTGATAGACCACCAAGACTTCCTCTAATACTCAATCCCTTTGTAACTAGTATGTGAACTGTGTGTGTATGTGTGTTTATGAAAGAGAGACCGAGAGACCGAGAGAGAGAGAGAGAGAGAGAGAGAGAGAGAGAGGGAGAGCTACTGTAAATTATTGATGATGAGACTTGACTGACATAGTGGGCTGATTTAAAGAAACAGAGGTGTGATTGGATAGTCGCAGAGAGAGGTATTTCTCTGTCTAAAAGTATATTGTATATATTATAGTTGGATAGGTATCTTATGTCTTTACAAATCAATGGGGGAAAAAAAATCTGAATACTGAGAAAAAATGAAATGGCCACTTGCGTCCTGATTACTGCGTTCAACAGCACCTTCTTCTCCATGATAGCTCAAATAGTGATTGGCCAGAGCTTGCTGATGGATGACTGACGGCATGACAGCCTGTACAAAAATCTATCCCACAATGCACTTGCTCAGCCAGCTCAGCACGACCTGGGTGCCCTGAGGACTGATGGCCTCGGTAAGCCGTGCTCTCTAAGGCGTGTTAATAAGGCTATTTCTGTAGCCTCCCTCAAACCAGGGTATATTGCCACCCCGTTCATCCTTTTTACCTGAGCTTCCTCGGAAGGTCAGTTGTAGCACACCTACAAATGCTATGCGCACAGAGAAAAAGAGAGAGAGAGAGAGAGAGAGTGAGAGAGAGAGGGGGAGAGAGAAAGAGAGAGAGGGGGAGAGGTTCCAGCAGTGTGGTGCAGTGACAAATGAGGCAACAGACTTCAGAAGAGAGGATACCAGTGGACAGAGCGCTTTCAGCGCCAGGTAGCCACGGGAGCTGCTCCCAGAGGGGGATTAAATATCCAGTTAAATAATTCACGGCACAATTCTCCTATTGAGCCATTGTGGTCAGGTGAATAAATTAATTAACTGTCTCCACTGCGGGCGTTTTGGCCATGCCCTACTCCCCAGAGGACATCTCTTTCTGAGGACGTGAACTAATAAAGCTCCTGTTCAGAGGAACCACTCCCTCACAATGCTTAATTGATGAACCAATATAGCAAGCAAGAGTTTTTCCTCTTTAAAAAAAATAAATAAATAAAATTGTCTGCTGCAGTATGTTGCTGCCTGGCTATTGCAGACTTTATTGAATGGTTTATGAATGGTTCTTCTGATCACCATATGACTGCAAAACTCCAAAGGCCTTTTTTCACGGTTCTGTTGCCTAGCAGTAGTCACTGATGTAAAACTAGATGAATGTGTGTTTTTGATGTAGCTGAGAGGTGTCTGCTTTGAAAGCAGCATGTTAATGAGCTGAGAGCAGGTCTCTTTGTGCGTCAGAGTCGGCTGACTTCAATCGTAACCTTTGCACTTTTCTTCTCACAACATGGCCATCAGAGAAACAAAGAGAGAAAGAAAAAGTGGTGGAGGGGCTCTGTGGTTGAAAATAAACATCAAAACATAAAAGATGTACGACAGTATACTGAATGTGAGCCACATGAGAAGTTTACTACCTATGATGGACTAAATGGTGAAGTCAAATCATGTTTAGTTAAATAGCATAACCAAAGCTGTGCCATGATGCCTTAGTTGAAAAAATGAAAAGAAACAAAGTCATAAAAGATGGAAAATACGAGTATAATTAAAAGTGCCAAATGGATATCACTCCGATTGAAGAATTGTATGTTTTTACTTGAAACGCGTGTGCAGATTTGTGCAGACATGTGCATCATTCCTCCTTCCATATATGGTCACACTCAGTAGAGTGACCTGAGGTCCAAGCCAGCGGAGAGACATGGCAGAGAGAAAGTGACACTATCAGACAGTGACTCTGTCTCCCACACACACACACACATGCTCTCACTATCTAACCCCTTATGTCTCTTCTGGTCATCTGAATACACACACATGCACATGTACACGCATAGACACATTAAGAAAAATGTGTACACAGTCAGTCAGCAAAAAGCTTCTGGTCCTGCTATGGCTTTCCTCAACCTGCCCCAGTGATATATAGATTTTATGGGGGGGAAACGGGCCTGGGTGTATGGATAGCATACATTCAGAAACACCTATATGAACACATAGCATGCACCTATGAGTGCATCTACTCACAAAGACACATGAATTCATGCACACGTGTGCCACACACACACACACACACACACAGCTGCCTAGTCTGTACCTTGTAGCACCGATGTACAGAACCTACTTAAGCCAGACTGGCTGGCTGGGCAGAATGTTTCCGGCTTCAGTTGCCAAAGGCCTATCCTCAGCTCCTCAGTGAGCTTCATCTCCAGCCCTTGGCAGAGCTTGTCTTGCACCAGCTCTGCATTGGGGAGATCAGCACTGCAGTGAGTGCAGAATCATCAGCAGTTCCAGACGAGTGCAGGATTGCTGTAACAACCGCATGCAAGCTGAATAGCCTTTTACAGGAAAGTGCTATCATAAGTTAAAAAAGCTATTTATTAGCTGCATGTGTCGTATGTTAGACAAATGTATAAATAATTGGCATGTTACATAAAGTTATGATAGACCCTAAAATAAAAGTGTGCAAAATGCAAAATTAGCTTTTGAGCTGAACTGCACCCAGTCAAAAATCTATGTCTTGAATTTTAGACAGTAATGACTTTAATCAGAATCATGTGCTGTATCATCTGTAGCTGGAATAGCACCCAGTGATTCCAGTGCCGTGGTGAGGAACTCGTGCCTCTGGCCATAAATGCCCCTCAAATCCATTGACCCCCTTAACCCTAATCTCTATGGGTCCCTCTCCCTCTCGTGTCTCACCGGCCCTCTCTCTTCGACGCACTCGTCCGTTCACGTGCACTTGTCTGTTCACGTGCACTTGTCTGTGGTAATTAATCTGGACAAAGACCAGGCATTCAAGCCAGGATGAATCAGTTATCATTAGGAGTGTTGGCCTGTTCATGTGCAGATTTTTAATAAAGTGTTTGTGTGTGTGAGCGTGTGTGTGTGTGTGTGTGTGTGTGTGTGTGTGTGTGTGTGTGTGTGTGTGTGTTTGTGAGTGTGTGTGTGTGTGTGTGTGTGTGCAATAGCAATCTGCCTTAGAGGTTTGTTTAACTATACCATATGTTCGGCAGGTTTTGCGTAGCAGCGTTGACATTGGCGTTATGGGGGAGTGAGGCGGAGATTCCACCTCTAACTAAGCAGCAAAGAGGATTAGGCCTCACTGATGCCTTTCAGTCACCTAGCCGTCAGGGGCACAAACGGGCTCCACACATGGCCTGATATGTCACATCGGTTCAGTGTGCTGTGCGGTGCATTTGGTGCTTTGTATTAGCTTCATGTGATAGTAGCTTTGAACAACGAAACCAGATGAAAATATCTTTCATATGCCTTGATCGGGCTGCTTGTGTACGCAGACTAAATGTAGGAATGCAACCATGTCAAAACTAAAGTCACTCCTGTTGAACCGGAAGCAGTCAACACTACATGTGATAATGCAGGATTCAGCTGGAGCATAAAACATGGCTTCTGTTACATTACTTTCATTTATTGCCTTATTAATCTTGGCACGTATTATTTAATTTTTTCAGTCACCTTTAAATCATGGACTTGAAAAGCAAATTAATATGGAAATACTAATAGTTCCTGGACTCACGTGGACTAAGAACTTGAGACGAATTGGAACTGAACCAAAACATCCTTTTGGCCTTTGAATAAAGTTCCAAGGCTCCTGTTTAACATTACATGACTTCCGACCAATCGACCACAGTGTTGGGTCATATGGGAATAAAAAACCTGGACCATGCCCCCGCCTGCCTGTTAACTGCTCTAAAGGTGTCTCTCAAACAGTCAGCAGAGGGGAAACCCGATCCCTTTAAGGTACCGAATGTCCCGTGAATAAGCTCCTGCTGATCGAATGGAGCCCATGACAGCCAGATCTTATAACTACAGCCCAGCCTGCCTCTTCCTTGAGTGGTACACTCTTTTGTTTCATTCATTCATTCATTCATTCATTCATTGTAGTTTTCTTTGACACGTTTTCTGTGTCAGCTTCATGTAACACATCCACAGTGTATGTTCTCCTGATATCAACAACTTTTGTAGATGTGTGTGTTTCTCTCTCTCTCTCTGTGTGTGTGTGTGTGTGTGTGTGTGTATGTTTGTGAGACTGTTTTGTATTACAATCCACTATATCATGTTTTTTTGACTGAGAATTGGACTGTTTTTCTGTGAACAGAGGTGAAGAAAGTCGGTTTCCGTGTCTCTCTTTTATTCATGCTGTCTAATGTGCTTGAGGTATTGTTTTCTGCAGGGCTCATCATCCTCTTCTACGTGGCCTTCTACATCTTCCTGGCGGCATTCTTCTGCCTCACGATGTACGCGTTGCTGATGACGCTGGAGGACAACAGGCCGAAACACCAGGACAGGCTGGTTGTGCCAGGTACACACATCAACACGCCCGCGTGACACACTCACAGATGCACATATATACTGTACATGCACATATACCACCCTAGAGTGGGCATGCACAACTGTACACTTCAAACACTATTGTGTTTGTATGTTCAGACACAAACAAAGTATATCTATAGTGCCCGTATAGCTATAGCTGAAGCTACCGTATAGCTTTAATGTGTGGGCGCTCTCAGCATACATCCATGTGTCATTTCTCTCTGCCTTTTGCTCATGTTCTTGCCACAGGCTTGATGATGAGGCCTAGGAGTGGTAACCCTTTTCTGGAGATCGACTACATGATGGAGGAGACTGAGAGCTGGGACATGTATGTTCAGGCCTTAGACGAGTTCCTCTCGCGTAAGTACTTGTGGGAGATGGACAGGCTGATTGTGTTAAAAAAAAGAAAAAAGAACACATTTGGATAGAATTCCAGTTATTGTTAGCATCTATAGCATTCAGTTCATTTAAAACATCCACACATGTACATTCACAAAAAAAAAAAAGGAAAATAATGAAGAACGCCTTCATCTTGTCTTTCTCCCTTTAGCCTACAATGACTCTGAGCAGGCCAAGAAGAACTACGAGTGTGTGTCTGACAAGTACTTCTTCCAGTCGGACAGCGGAAGTGTGAAGAACTACCCCAAACGCTCCTGCCAGTTCCACCGCTCCATTTTGGGGGAGTGCTCCGGCTTGACAGACCGTACCTATGGTTACGGTGATGGCCAACCCTGCATCATCGTCAAACTCAATCGGGTATGAGTCTGCAGTAGGGATTGAGAGACAGTGACACGCACTAATGAGGAGGGGAAAGAATAGGAGGGGGGGGGGGGGTGTGTGTGTGAGTTGTGTGTGATCTGCATTCAATATCATAAGATGCTCTTTAGGAACTGACATGCACCCAAGACATAAGCTTTTTTCACCGACGTCTTTCACTGTGCCACTGCAAGCATCGCTTCTATCTGTTGTGTTGTGTCGTTGTTGTTTGTTCTGTTGCCATGACTCTGGCTCATGAAAGTAGGGAATCCAAAACGACCTGGGAGGCAGAGAGGCACCACACTCAGCGCAGTCTATTATTAATGAGTATCAGTTTTGTGTCTGAAAGCCAGTAAACTTGACCCGTCTCTCTCTTTCTCTCTCTCTCTCTCTCTCTCTCTCTCTCTCTCTCGTTCCCTCTGTTTCTGTCTTCTTTGTGCTCACCTTTATCTCTCCATCTCACATCTTTCTTTTCTATCTCTCTTTCTATCTTTCCATTTTGTTTTATTTCTCCCCCTCTTTCCCTTTTATCTCATTCCATTTTCTTTCTTTTTGTTCTCTCTCATGTCTTCGTTCTCTCTCTCTCTCTCCCTCCCTCTCTCCCTCCTCCAGGTGATTGGGATGCTGCCAGGTGGAAAGGACGGGGAGCCTCCATTCGTCACCTGTGCGCCCAAGGTGAGTGCCTGTCTGTCTCCCTGCTCCTCTCCTCTCACATCCCCAGTGGCTGAATGGATTAAAGTGCAAACGGGGATCCATTTCAGATTAAATTGACATGGCCCCATCCACGGTGGCCAGTAGTCATGGTGGCCAGTTGACACTGGTCATGTGTGGGAGGGATTGCCAACTGTCCCTAAAATACAGAATCATCCCATCATTGGAAACTAAAAAAAAACATGTTCCATATTGAACTGATATGGGATGCACTTGGTTCCATATTTTTGAGAATCAATTCAGTGCAAATCTATGGGAGACTATTTAGTATGAGATAAAGGGAAAGCCTGCTGCTCTTCCCCAGAGAAGGGAGTCATGTTGTCATGTTGTGTTCCACTAACCAAACAGAGAACGCACTTCTCATGGGTCTTGAGTCATGCTACGCTACGCCTGAGAGCAATGCAGGTAGAAGAAAATGGCAAATTCCGAGCATAGTCCACCAGCAAAAAAAAGAAAAGATTTCAAAAATACAGAGGGGAATGGAAAAATGACTACCAATGGCTGGAATGTGTGAGACTGCATCCGCATAGATAGAACTTCTCACAACCAACTATATGGGCATTGTAATGTTATTCAGTACTACTGTACTACTAAGGCCGGTGTAAGACCCGTTATATTTGTTATCGGTCACAGTAGTTATAGCTCCTCAGGCCAGCACCCCAACCCCCCAGGAAGTTAGCAACCCTATGTGGGGGCTGGGGGTGGGGGCATTGTAACTATATTATATCAGAATTTGCAGAAAGCAAATTAAAGTAATGCTGCATGGTGCATAGGATGTATCAGAATTTGAGAATTAAACTGGCACAGAAGGAACTATAGGGTCGAGTCATAGAAAACTATTTATTTTCTTCATTCCAAGTGTCTGTCTTGTTTTCCTCAGCTCTTTTTTTAATCTTCACATCACTGTGTTGTCTCTGTTTTAAA
Source organism: Clupea harengus (assembly GCF_900700415.2). Lineage (NCBI taxonomy): Eukaryota > Metazoa > Chordata > Actinopteri > Clupeiformes > Clupeidae > Clupea > Clupea harengus. Next base: position 26,013,812 of record NC_045159.1, read on the forward strand.
GTCTGTCAAGGGGCCATTATGCAAATATAATATAATCTCATGTCTGTTTTTTCCATGTCTCACTGTCACGGTCTGTTTTCCCTCATTGGTCTTCAGATATACGGAGTTAGTGAAGATGACACGGAGACGGTAAGAAAGACTCTGAAGCTGGAAATAAGAGTGTCTGAGTCCTTGAAAAGAGTAACGAACCTGTAGTATGACATAATGCTCTACTAGAACCAGACTTTGCATAGTATAGCATCTATTTAACATTTACATTTAGCCATTTAGCATTTAGCATCTATACGTATGTAGGTAGAGTTCAGTGTAAACCCTTCAGTTCATTCCATCCTCTGACGAGTCTCTGTACGGTGTCAGTTGCCAGCATGACATCTGCTAGTGCCTAATCCTCCAACCTGTTCTGCTTACATCAGACCGAGGACACTGACAAGATGGGTCAGGTGATGTACTTCCCTCCCAATGGCACCTTTAACCTCATGTACTATCCCTACTACGGCAAGAAAGAACAGGTACAGTGTCTGACTACTCTTTTGCCAGGTCAAAGTATTTTCCAAACTCTCAATAGTTAACTCTGTTATATTCTGTACTAAGGATCGTTTCCCTTTTAGAGAATGCTGGAGTTATCAGGCCTTACATATTTGTTCCACCCTCTCACAGGTGAACTACTCCCAGCCTCTGGTGGCTATTAAGTTCCTCAACCTCACCACCAACACAGACATCAACGTCGAGTGCAAGGTCACCGCTCCGGGCATCAACGCGGTCAACGTGAAGGATAAGTTTGGCCTCAAGGTGGTATTCAGGCTAAGGGTTAACAGCAGAAACTAACGGCAAAGTCAGTCATTTACCAACACATGCCCACCCAGTTCCCTACACCTCACAGAAAACACAGCAGCACAGCTCACACCGCAAAACACCATGCAACACGCCCATGCAGAGTCACAGACCAGTACTAGCACCTACTTTGAGACTACGTTTACACCGTCCACTTTCCAGAGCTAGGAAGTCCCCACTGGGACCCCTCCAGCTCCTGACCAGAGCTGTGTTATATGGAGAGGAGATCCAGGTGCCAGTACTGAGTTTGGTGTCTGTGTGTTGGCTTTGGAAGAACATAACTATTTTCAGTATACTAATACGGAGTCTATCTATACTGCATGACCAAGTAGAGGAAACTATAAGACAAACGCCTGTATAATTGAAATGAGTAACAGGGTTTTTGCTATGATCGTTCCCCATCAGATAACTCAAGCCAGCTTTTGCGATGCTTCAGTACTTCTACAAAAAAAAACACAGAAACACCACAGTACTGAGCAAAACAACAAAACCTTGCGCAGATCTACCAAGGCATTCAAAAACATAGTGGCTGTCATTGTTTGCAGGTGTAAAACACCCTGACAGCTTCATGCAGCCAGACCCTTTTTTTTTCGGATGGAGAGAGCAGACGGAGGGGACGTTTCTGTCCGTGTGTGTGTGTCGTCTCCATGTTGTGAGGAGTGCATTGTAGGGTGACTCCTCTCAGTGCTGTTCTATGCGTGCATTATACATGAGGCTCATTTATTTCACCAAGTGTAACTGGACAACACTGCAACAGGCATCATATTCACACCCCCCACCTGCCCCCCCTGCTCACACACACACACACACACACACACACACACACACACACACACACACACACACACACACACACATGTAGGTACGCATGAACACATTCACACACATTCATGTACACTCGCTCACACTCATTCACTCAATAAAAAGGATGACATCCATACCAGAGGGCTGAGTTCATGGCACTTATGGTTGAGTGTGCAGTTGATGATGGGGCTTATCCTATCCTTCCTCACTGTACAGTGTATAGTCCAACATCAAGAATAATTTATTTTATATATACGTCAAACAACCATACACACACACACACCCACACACACAACCATTCCAAACATCTTCAGAAACATATCTTTACCATATGGGACATGTGCACGTTTGTTTATATGACATGTATAAGCAATTTCTTTTTGGTTTCTTTCGTTGTTTTTGTCTGGTCCTTTTTTCTCTCTCGCTTGTACTTATTGCATCTATTCTACATGTACGTCCGTGCAAGTAAGAAATAGATGCCGTTTTAATTTTGTATTGATTTGCACTGCGATTGTGTGTTGTGAAAAGACATAAGTTGAAAGCTTGATACAGTCAATCGGAAAAGAAAATGTCGAGATTGCATGTATGAGTGTGTGTGTGTAGGAGCGAGTGAGAGTGTTTGCATGTGCGGGTGCGAGTGTATTTGTGCTATTTTTCTTTTCTTTGGTTGTGAAATTTATGTTGACATTTCTGTTTCTGTCATACATTTATGTACATACCTAGTCTACACTCGACTATATTACGAAGGCCGTTTAGGTTACACTGATAGATTGATAATTAGTTGTACACATTTGCTGGGCATTAGGCCTCAGTGGGAAAGGCCTTTTCAAACCTGTAGTCACCACTCAAACACTTGGATGAGTCAATAAAATCAAATAAACATCATGGCTCATATTTTTTCTTTATGTTATTACAAATACTGCTAGAGTTTTGAACAAATACACAATTACATAAAGAGGCATTTTCTATACTCATATATCAAATACATCACAGTTCCACAAACGGATAATGTTGATAGCCCTAGGTGCTATCTCTGACTTGCATTTTGTAATTGTCCCCACTTGCTATTATGCCAGTCTGACAGAGCCCGAATTACTTTGGAATGATTTTGTTTCAGTCCAGGACATGGGCCATAGCAACACTGCTAAAAATACGCTTCCATTTCACCGACCAAGTCGGCACAAAGACAGCCTGCTCTGCTTCGCTTTGATGTCTGAACACGCTGAATGTGCTGTGTCTGCAGTTCAGTCGAGCCAAGATCATCCATATTCAAGAAGTCAAAAATAGAGTATTTTATGGTGAATATAAATCCGCTGTAATGTATCATTAGCTGCATATGATCAAATGTTTGCAGTTAGCACATGTAATTTAATCTTCAGGATATGACTTTGGTAAGACTTTCTCTTTCCAGTCTTTTCTTTAAACTGCACAGAACAGTCAGTGCGGTCATAAGGTACACTGACTAAAGTTATGACATTCTACCGGCTATAGGGCGTCCGAGTTGATCGTACTTCCTCCCCTCCACCACTCACTATTCAACGCCATAATCTCTTAATCTGATTGGATAATCCCGAAAGGTATCCCATTTTATTCCTCCTCTCTTCGTCGTCTCTAGCATTTCACCCTCCATTAATTCTGTCCGTTCTTTTGCTCTCTTGCCATTTTCTTTCACAAAACACAAAATGGATACTTCTTTCGTTAACATTTTCACCAAACGTATGTTTTTGACACTTCGAAATTCTATGGTGCTTCCCTCATCTCTCTCGACTGTGATTCCCAATCATAATATGACATGTTTCAGGACTTTAAGATATTTGTTTCAAACAAAGCTACACTGAAATTCCGCATAATGTATCATAGGTATCTCGGTGCTGCACATACGTACAAATGCAAACTTTGTCTTTGCTATACATGCATGTGAATGAAAAACCTGCGTTCCGCCTTCAACAAAAGAAGGTTTGCATGAAATAACCAGCATTTTGTTTCTCGTTGCGACAAGTTTAAGGCTTGACAGTGACAGTAATGAGGGTCAGACAACAAGGGGGGGGGATGAGCAGCAAGACCAATGTTTCTTCATGTTAAAATGCTGTGCCCATCTCAAGGACGAATGGCATTGAAGCAATAGGTTTACCCACACAGAATAGTGCCTCCTGGTGGAGAAACTGTGTTCCTCCTTCTTACAACTCAGAAAAGTCACTGGGTTTACACACAGCACACAGAGTATACATGTGATCTCTAAATGAATATATTAGCTTTTTTATGGCGATGTGAGGCTCAAAAAGCAACTATTTTTGTGAATGTACACACTGTATTTATATTTATCTTTGGAATGGCTGTTAAAACACGTTAAACTACAGCATAGACAAACATGTGTTTGACACTGTGTCCACAAGATAATACCACAAGAATATTTGATGACAAGATTAGTGGAAGATAAATATGTTACTCCTAAGAGGATCATTTTACACTCACATGGATTGTAAAAAGACCGACATTTCTATTTTTAGAGATCTGTAAGTAATGAGTACTTGAAAGACATAGTAAATATAAATCTCAGAAATATCTTCTTTAGTTTAATTTCTTTTCGTCGTGCTCAAGCTTTCTCAATTATGCAATGGTTAATACTCCATGGGCACTAGTTATGTATGTATGTTTCTAGAATATCTGTTTAAACCAATGGCATTAACATGGCAATACTGATATTCATATGTCTGCTTGTGGACATTACCTGGTGTGTTGTGTCCCAGTAAATACCTGCTATTTCCCAGAACTGCTGTACCATAACAGAACTGAGCTTAATTAGCAATGAACACACCTCCACCACCCTCTGCAAATGGATGCTAATGGGTTCAAATGTATTTTTGAAGGTTCTGTCAACATTCTTTTATTTCATGTATGTTGTTGAGAACTCTAATGTGTATGGACAGCAGAGAGTCAAATAAAACTAACCCTACACAACATTTCTCCAGTGAATTATTACAGAGCATATATTTTATCCCAAATAAAGTTAAATAGTACATTCCAATCTGTTGCATTGTTATAGTGGCTTTTATTGTCGATTCCCCCCATTTGGGGGTGTACACTCGTTTCCTTCTTTAAAAATGTAAGATCCCACAGAGAAGATGGATGGAGAGTGTGAGTGGGTGTTGCAGGGTGTGACATAACTGCCGCCGGCCTGTCTGCTTTGCATAAGAGGAATCTCCTCCGTCAGCCGTAGCAGAAATAAATTGATTAAATGTGACGCTTGCCGCTCTGTCACATCTCCAGGGTCAGAGTCTCACTGCCTGCCAGGAGGACCAGCCTACTGGTCCTCTAAATGAAAGCTTGACCCAAATATAGCACACCCTCATTCATCTCTTCTGGGAAGGAAGGCTGTAGTAAGGGTGAGGGGTTGGTGACAGGAGAGAGAGAGAGAGAGAGAGAGAGAGAGAGAAAGAGAGAGAGAGAGAGAGAATGTCAGGTGGGTCAGTATAATCCCAGGGCTGGGTAATCCTTGCATTCCTCCCAATGCTTATATTTTCTGTTCTCCTTTCTTTTTCACCTAGCTGACAGCCCACCCACCACACTACCTAAACATCAGTTATGTCTTGAAAAGATGAATGCTCAGAAAGCTGGATGAATCCCACTAATGTCACGTACTGAACCTAAACACATGTCATCATTCTGCTTAACACAGAGCATGTTGAGGCCAGCCTACAGCTAGATTGAGGCCTATGCCATCCATCTGTTCGACTGTTCAGTGTGAAAGTGCTTGTGGGATTCGATCAGGGTCAAGATCACTTTCAGTGCTGCTGCAACCTCCCACTGACCTTCAGTCAGTCAGTCATGCACTTACTCCCCATGACTTTCTCCTTCCTGTCCTGCTTCGTTCAGTGATGGTGTGTGTGTGCTGAGGGGGGAGGGGTGTGGTAGAGGGATTACAAAGTATTAGGGTATTTGTGAGTTTAAAATAGTCCTATCAAGTGTAACTCAAGTGACTGATGCAGCCGGAGTCTGTCTCTCTATCTCGCTCTCTCTCTCTCACACACACACACATACATACTCAACACAATATCTGTACCTTATCATCCTTAATGAAGAAATGAATATACATTCTCAAATGATATGTGGGAGGTGTTATATTGTTCTATGTGAAAATAGTATACTACAACTTCAAAATATAGCAGGTGAAATAGGTGATTGGGAGGATTGGATGTGGTGATTCCTTAAATGCTTCCCTTACACTGCAATTTAGTCTGCCAGTCATATCCAACTGTGTTCAATTGGTCACATCCTCTTTCTGATCCTCCATTGGTAACACCTTGTGTGTTCCTAGAGCTGTGACGAAGGTACTCAGACTCGTGTTCTTATGTCACTTAAATTAGCACTTAACCAATTTACTTTAAATAGGTTCAAGTGATTTACTGAGAACACCGTGCAGTGCGACCTCTAGTGGGAGCAGTTTCCATCTCGTCAGACAAGAGTCCTTCATAGTTGGCTGTACTTCCCAGATACAGTGTGATTCCAATGCACTTTCCTTCCTTGCCTCGGCTTTGTATACGGTGCCCTTGCAATGACACCCCTGTAGGTGTGTACTTGAGTTTATATGAGCTACAACAAACAAAGTGGCAGTTATTTTCGAATACTTTGGCTACTTGGTTGCCCTGTCTAGTCGGTCTTAAGACATGAGATGATTAAAGTGTCGAACATTAAAAAAAAATATAACAACAACATTGACAACTAAACCTAGAACTATTTAAACTATATTTAATAATGTACCATTCCATGTATTTTACAACATTGGAGAGGCTACACCATTTTAGTAAAACATTTATGTGTCAGTTGCCTCATTTAAGATAACATTTACAACCACATTTTATACAGTATGAACTTTATACCAACGAGTTACTTAATCTCTGGTAGGATCTTTCATTTATGACGACTTGGGTTATCTCGCCCGCTAGCCTTCAGTTTATGACTGGTCCAGAAAGTCCCTCATTATCACTTGACCATGCAGTTGGAGTGAGGTTGCCACATTGTGTGGGAGTTCCTCGCACGGTTAATGATTCACTGACAATCAGTCGTTCCTTTGGGTGGACAATTTAGGCTGTTTGTTAGTCTATGAAACACACTTTGATGGGATTTATGCTGTTAAAAGCCAGAAACCCGCCCTATCTCAGAAAGAAGCAGCAAGATGATAAGGTTGTGATAATGTCGACCACTCATCTGTACAATAATCCTTCTCCACTAGATCAAAGCATCAGTTTTACACTGATGTCACTAAGAGCCAGTGCTGCCAGTGTTATGCAGCTGAAGCTTACAGTTGATTTTTGAATTTTAGTATTCATTTGCACTCCGGTTCGAGGCAGGAAATGTCCATTTCTTTACCTGTATTGTCTGTTTTATCTGTTTATCTATAAAATACAGGGAAAAAAAATGTGATTCTAAGTTTGGTTAACTTGCAATGTTCTCCACAAATACTGCAGTGAAACTCATGACGTCAAGGCCAAACTAACTGATGTTCACCGTTGACTGAGCCATGAGGCGCCTGCTGTGCATATGTGCTTTGAGAATGGGAAGACAGCTTCTGAAACACCTGTCACTTCACAATTAAGTTCATCAGTAAGGGTGGGCCTTCATAATCTGTGGCTTCACATGAGTGAAAAGGAGGACTTTAGCAAGACCTTGTTATTTAATAATATTCAGTCAGACAAAATGAATTGGCACACTTTAGGGGTGTCTCATAATAATAATTCTGTTGTACCTCCCCCATCGACTCATTATCAAGTACCTTGCTCCTGGCTGGGGCACCTTTGAAGTTGAGAATTACTGAAGACGGTCATAGCCTACTAGAAGGGTCTCAAGATGAAAGATGACTTGGTCAATTGAATACTTATGTTTCTGGTATGCACTGGTAATCTATAAAATCTATAAAAGTCTTAAAGTTTGGTGAAAATGACTGAAAAAGTACAACCCCAAATCAGAAAAAGTTGGGACGGTATGTTAAATAAAAATTAAAACTGAAAACAGTGATTTGTAAATTCTCTTTGACCTGTATTACATTAAAACAATACAACAGCACATTATTTGATGTTTTACCTCATGAATTTTATTGTTTTTGCAAAATAAACACTTCATTCAATTTTGATTCTAGCAACATATTTAAAAAAAAGTTGGGACAGTGAAGCATTTATCACTTTGTAATGTTACCTTTCCTTTTCACAACACTTAAAAGATGTTTAGGGACTAAAGACACCAAGTGAGGAAGCGTTTCAGGTGTAACTTTGTCCCATTCTTCCTGCAAACAAGTCTTACGATGTGCAACGGTACAGAGGTCTTTGTTGTCCAATTTTTTCTCTATTCTCTATGGGGAACAAGTTAGGACTGTAGGCAGGCCAGTCCAGCACACCCTTTTTCCTCAGCCATGCCTTTGAAATGTGAGCAGAATGTGGTTTTGCATTGTCTTGTTGAAATATGCATGGGCTTCCCTGGAAAGGATGTCGTCTTGAAGGCAGCATATGTTGCTCCAAAATCTCTACGTACTTTTCGGCATTAATGGTGCCATCACAGAACTGTAAGTTACCTTTGCCAAGGGCACTGACACAACCCCATACCACGACAGACCCTGGCTTTTGGACTTGTTGCTAGTAACAGTCTGGATGGTCCTTTTCTGCTTTGGTCCGGAGCTGGATGGTCCATTTCCTCCAAAAAAGGCCTTGAAATACTGAAACGTCTGACCACAATACACGTCTCCAATGCCTCCCAGATGCCTCCGAGCCCAGAGAAGTCGACGGCGCTTCTGGACACGGTTAACATAAGGTTTCCTTTTGGCACAGTAAAGTTTTAACTGGCATTTGTGGATGTAACAACGTATTGTACTGCTTGACAAAGGTTTGCCAATGTAATCCTGAGTCCGTGTGGTTGTATCACTTATAGATGAATGGATGAATGACGGTTCTTGATGCAGTGCCGTCTGAGGGGTCGGAGATCATGGTTGTTCAGCTTAGGCTTGTGCCCTTGCCTTTTACGCACTGAAATTCCTCCAGATTCCTCTAATGTTTTAATTATGTTATGCACTGTGGAGGGAAAAATATCCAAATCCCTTCCTATCTTTCTTTGAGAAAACATTGTGTTTACACATTTCAATAATTTGCTCACGCATTTGCTGGCAAGCTGGCGATCCTCAGTCCATCTCCTTAAGGACTAGGCCTTTCCTGGATGTTGCTTTTGTACCAAATCATGATTACAATGACCTGTTGACATCACTTGTTTCAAATCACATCATTATTTAATTATTCTACCTTATTTCACCCCACAAATATGGTTTTATCCAATCCAGGGAAGTCCACAATCCATGCTGTCTTGAGTCTCTCAAAAATGTGTTCTTTGTTAGATATTTAATGAATTGTTATTGGGATTTGGCCCTTCTTTGATGAAAAGATGCTGTGTTCATCCACAAAGCTTTTATACTTCGTTATTGTCTTTATTGCTGATGCAGTCATTTGTTTAATGAATGCACAGACAATTAGAACATGTCATGAAATGTATTCCCAATGAGCAACACTGAAATGTGTGTGTTCTGCCCTTGTAGTGTATATGTGTGCATGTTTTGTGGCCATGTCTGTTAGTCGGAGGGAACTGGTGAGAAGATTGAATGGCACTGCTGGATCAAACTCAGAATGATCATGATATTTGCCAAACACAGTCACTGTGACCTTTCAAACAAGGCATAAATTCCTCGCCCCTCACGGCAAGTCCAGCATGTTGTGCTCTTCCAGAGCCCTTTGGGTGCTGTTGTACACCACTTCAGCGGCATGGACCACTTTGTCGAGTATTGCAGAGGCCTCCTCCTGGTTTTGCACGCATATTAGTCTGTAAAAAAATGTTCTTTCTGGCAGGGCGATGAAAGCCAGTTCAGCCATATGGCGAATCCACCAGGGGTGATGGTGGGCCAGGGTTTTTTGGTAGGCCTGCCGGCAAAGGTCAGAGGGCTTCCGCATCCGTCCCGACAGCGGCTCCGGGCCCTCGCCAAGCCTCTGCATGAACAGCTTCAGCCACTCGAGGGCACGGTGGAGTCTTAGCAGTGTGCGGCAGCCAGAGTCTGTGTGCTCCTCGAAGTTCACCAGGTCTCGGCTCAGCTCCGTCGAGATCATGGAGCGGACCGAGTCGTAGCCCCCCGGCGAGATAGAGTCCACGGAAGACGGGAGCATGTTGGCGTTCAGGGTGTCAGAGTTTCCCCCCTCTGCTCTCGCCCCGCTCCTGCGCTTCATTCTCGATCGCTCTTCTTCCTGCTCTGCCAACTCACGGATGATGTTGGTTTTTGTCTCAATCTCTGTGGTAATGGCACCAACCAGAGGGCCCATAGCGGACAAGAACCTAAGGGGAAGAAAGATGGCAGGAATATTAGAATGATAAATGTGAAATGTTGGGTAAATGTGGCAACAAAAAAGTAGTTCTGGTAAATTGTATATTTGTCTGGTATGTCCGTACTTAAAGAACAGTTCTTTCTCACGTTTTAGGATTTCATTGGTACTGCTATTCTGCTTGTATGAATGCATACTGCATTCAGCTGAACGCTGTATGAACTGTTTATACTTACAAGTTAGCTGAACTGTATATTCTTACATTTAGCTCAGTTGAAATAACCTGCAGTCTGTGCAGGGCACAAAACAAGTCTCAGAAATGTAATTTGGTAACTAACCAAAGCTCAAGGATAGTCTGTCTGGAATATGCTTCTTATCAGTTAAATAATAAAGCCTGAAGTACCAATGTTATTGTTACTATTGTTTGATTTTCTGGAGACAAAATGTCACAAAATGATCCTGTAAATCTTCTGGTTTGGAAGCTGATATCCTGATATCCATTAGGTTGTGGCATCTAGATGGCTCTAATCACGCTTCCTCCACAGCACTCACTTGATAAGTTCATCCCAGCTGGAGAGGTATGGCTGAAGGAGAACGTCATCGGTCCCCACGGGTGCGCCGCGCAGGTGAGAATACAGCAGGGAGATTTGGAATGTCTGGCCAGGGCACAACTCCAGCGAATCAGAGTCCCCCTGACTACTCTCGTTTCTGTGAAACACAGTCTGTAATTGACGGAGAAGAATGACATAGAGAAGGACGTTAGCCGAAGAGCCCTATTTTGTTAAGTGCCAAGAAGAGGAGCTTTTCTTGGAAAACAGCCGTTTTTTTTCATCATAGTTAAGATTACCACAGGGGAGAGAGAAAATGACCAAAGCATTTGCTTGCTCAGCCTGTACCTTATCTTGTTGATTGTAGACCTTCAGGCAGGACTCCCAGGGGCTGTTCAAGTTTCCATCTGGGGGGGGATAAGTGATAGAAGATATGAGATGAGCATGTGATTGTATTTCTGCCAGTCACACTGTCCAACAGAGGCTGATCGACAAATATAGAACTAGGGGCAGAAAAATAATGACACATAATGATGACACTCAACAGCAGTGAAATACGTTTCAGTGACACCACACTGAATATTCATTCATCATATATGACCATATCTTTGCACTTCAAAGACAGTGAAAAATAGCCGCTGAACTGAAAACATTTGCTCTGTAGCAATTTTTTTGAAGTGTAAGAGAACTTACAGTGGCTTTCAGACTTTTTTTGTGAGTTAGCATAAACAAGCATGGATTTGTAGTGAAACTGGTGATGTACCTTCTAGGAAGGCTATAAGGGCTTCAGCTCTGCATTTAAATAGGAGATTCATACCAAATACAGACAACAATCCAAACAGTTTCATTCATAATGGCTGCCATTTTCATTAAACTGTGTAAAGGTTACATTAAAGCGCAACGACATGAAAACTTTTATAGCTATATATTTAATAGTATATAATATGTAATAGCCTTAACATTTCAAACTCTTTCAGTAATGCTGAGTATAATATTCACTATCTGTAAATGACAACTGCCCTTTCAAACCTTCCTTGCCTGATATTTCAAATATGTGTACGTGTGTAAATACGTTTCCATGTCTGTATGAATCAAATGACATATATGTAGGTATTAATCCGTGTAAATCAACATGAAGTTAATGAATCTTGTCATGTGATGTGTGTGTGTGTGTGTGTGTGTGTGTGTGACCACGTGTGGTCAGCCCGGGGTACTCACATAGCCAGAGCGACCCGAGCAGGAGCAGGATAAACACGATGGCCAGCGCCGCCCTGCATTTCACTCCCATTATTGTCCTCCTCATCGGTGTGCACCTCCTCCTCCACCTCCACCTCCTCAGCTCCTTCCTTAAGCCAGAAATGTCTTCTCTCACCATGGGCTACCGTCTCATGGTCTCTTGTTGTTACTATGCTATTCTTGCCTTCCTCTTTCTCTCCTTGCCCAATCCCTCTCTTACTCACTCTTTCTCATGACCTTCCTGTTCCTGCTTTCTTCATCGGTTTCACCAGTGCTAGATGCCAGCGGCGGTTGTGTTACTTTTCTCACTGCGCTGAGAAGCCCTTTCAGGAAAACTCAAGACTTCTATTCCAACTTCCTTTTTCTCCTCTCGCTGTCCAGCTGTCCTCTTCTCTTCCCTTATTTCTCTTTTGTGACTCCCTGCTCCTTGTCTATTGGCCAATTTTCTTGCTGATATGCTGTTCCGTGTATGACTATGGCTCTGTTGTTCAATGGGAGAGTCCAGAGGTTAACTCTAGCTTAGCTGCCGGTGCTGTGATTAGGCATTCATAGGCACTCTGCCCTGTTGTAACCCCTGGAATGTTCACCAGGCCCATCTGCAGTTATGGTCCTTTATGTATTAAGACTGAGGAGCTTTTATGTGGAATTATTTCTCAGTATTCTAAAGCTTTGATTCTAAAAGCATGTTTTTATCTGGTATGGAGAGTAAGCCTTTCGGCAGTTGTGGTTCTTTATGTATAAGACTGAGGAGTGATTGTGTGGAATAATTCCTCAGTATTCAAAAGTGTTGATTCCAAACTTCCACATTTTTTTCTGGGAATGGAGAGAAAGGTGAATTGACATAGAGTGAGTTGACACTGACAAGAGATCAGAGAGCCTGCTTACCATGTAAACATCAAGGGGGGCTTGTTGTCCGTGGGAGTAAATCATTAATTTGTTTCTGAATTGGATGTGAGCCTATCAAGAGATACATGCACGGAGGTCGTGTTGTTGGGTATTTCCAAAAAATATTGGAATTCTGACCTGATGTTGACTTGATCTCTCTTGCTTAACTCTAAGTGCCCATTTCATGTGTAGGTTATTGGAACTGTGTCCGTGCCCTCTGACTTACTCCCCTTTCTTTGAGGTCAGCGCCCCTCCCCCCCTTCAACGTGTGTCTAGATACCACGGAAAATATGTCATTATTATGAGTGTAAAGGAGGTACGGCCTTCTTCTTTATCAATCAAAAATGTCCTCATCTTCAATGATTCAGTTGGTCACTCTCGTTCTCGCTTAGAGCTTTTGGACTGCTCTCAAAGACTCTAGACTCTGGACATAGGAATGCGATCTTATCTAGTTATATCTTTGACTCGTGATCATGTGCATCTATACACACACACACACACACACACACACACACACACACACACACACACACGTACGCACGTAAGCACACACACACACACACACACACACTCGCACGTACACCCACGCACAGAAGCGCACACACACACACACACACACACACACACACACACACACGCACACGCACACGCACACACACACGCACGCACACACAAAGCAACATTGTTTAAGATATGGACCCTAGGGCTCATGTAGTTGTCCAAACTCTCCAAAGCAATAAACCCAACCTAACAATTCTCACCGTTGTACTGGTTGTGGATACCTTGGGTCTAATTCCATAAATATGGCAATATACAGAAGTGCATTGTCCTACATGGTTGACTTACCCACACCCCTGCTGATGTCCATGTCTCCCCACTCTGTCTCTGGTTCTCTCCCTGCTTTTCCACACCAGGGTCAAACTAAGGGCAGGGAAATGGAATTAAGGGTAATTAAGGGTTAAGGGTTAAGGGTGTGGTATTGCATTATAAAATGATCTCCTTGTCATGTTTGGGTTCCTTTGAATGTTCTCAGTGTGAGCGGTACAGCAGTCCCACGGCTGATTCGTTTTAACATAGATCTCAAGAGTCATGAGAATTCTGGTGTCTGTGGGTTCGCAGGAAGCCCCCCCTCTCGAGGTGACACACCCCTCCATTTGTCTGTGTGATCCCCATCAGTAAACACCAAATTCCATGTGATGAATTATTATACCAGATGTAGGACTAAATTAACTGGGTATTTAAGGGGAAGATAGTCAAAGGACTTTGAGTATTCTGTAGCCAGAGACTCCCAGACTCTATGTGTGTAGCCATCATCCTCTGAGCAGCCAGGTATGTTCATACTCTCTGAATGTTTGGATGTTTCATATGTGTCCCTTTTATGTATTTGTAACTTTAGATTATTCACTTTAGCCTAGTTTGAATGTGTAACTTTATTAGTAACTTGTACCTGAAAAAATAAATTGGGATGCTCTGATCCACTATGGCCTCTCAAGAAAATTCCTAACAAGAGAATTATTACTAGGTAAGGTGTTTCCACAATGACTGGCTAGGATTAGTTTCAAACCAATAAAACAGTGATGTAAGTCTTGAGGTACCTGGCTAATCACCTGTGTTGGACAAGCTACAGCAGAACTGTTACATTGTATTATACAGCGGTCCAGATTGCTGTCCAACCTCTGCACTGGACCGAATGGTTATATACTAAGATTGCACAGCAGCCGGTTCAGTCCAACACGCTGGTAAGCCCCGTAGCAGCACTGTAGCCTCTGAGCTATTCTCCACAACTAGTAACAGGTTGTGTCCGTGGAATAGGCCAAAATTTAGAAAACGGCCATGGCAATATTCTGAGCGAACACTATTCCTAGAAGAAACCAGTTTTTAAAAAGTAAGAGGGGTATTCGTCAACACAGTTTGTAGGCATCCAAAGACATAACCCTAGGTCAGCCTAGCAATATAGCATTAAAAGAACAGGGACTAAGACTGAGTTCCCCATATTGAGTGGAGTCAGATTCATTAAGTTTACCGATACAATGTCCTTAAATATAAATATTGTATTTCAGCAAAGCACAGAGAGACGAACACACAGAAACCTTGGCCCACTCCCAGTTATGTCGTTGGTCTGGACAGTTGATGGAGATAATTCAAGCACTGTTAATGACTTAAGAATATATGAATCAAGTGCCTTGTATTAATATATTCCTTGTATGAATCATGTGCTTATGAAAGCAGGAACATGGCTTTTCTGTGTTTCTGTGTGTGTGTGTGTGTGTGTGTGTGTGACTTAGATTATTAGGTGCCACTTAGTCAGCATATGTACAAGAGCATGTTTAGACCAGAGGTGATAAGAAGGGTCGAACTGTGCTTCTTCCGACCTTGTGCAAAATGTCCATCCTTTCCTCGGACGTCAGAAATGCACCACGTGGTTTTCCCTGCTGAACGCTAAACTTCTGTCTATATAAACCTTGTGCGATGTGTTTATCATGGCTTCACTTTCAGCCTTGTGCTGGGAGTGAGCCAGATTGCAATTGTTGTTGTTGTTTGTCTAATACATATACTTATATGCAGCTCCGGAGTCCTGAGGTAACTAGGGTGAATTTTCATCTAACAACAGTGGTTCCTTCCACCTATGTGATGTGTTTCCAAACGCTTCCAGAGACTTACATGTGCAGTTCACCACCGGAGGGGAGGAGACAGTGGGATTCTGAGTGTGATAAAGTCTCGCCTGAGTCCGTCATGATTTATCCAGTGCGACTTGACACACAAACACACACACACACACACACACACACACACTCACACACGGATGCACAGTTTCCGGTTACCCCTGAGGGAAACAGCTCTGTTACATGGCATATTAATAGTACACCAAGGAGCCAAGAATTCTCGCGCCACTCAAATAAGCCTGGCTCATTTGCAGTGAAATCCAATGACACTTCAGCTGAGGGGCAGTGAAGAGCAAACTTAAGCAGCAACAGCCCGTCCTCTGGGCAGGAGACACACTGCTCACAGGCCCGTCCACTGGGCAGGAGACACACTGCTCAACAGGCCGTCCACTGGGCAGGAGACACACTGCTCCCATCCACTGGGCAGGAGACACACTGCTCACAGGCCCGTCCACTGGGCAGGAGACACACTGCTCAACAGGTTGTCCACTGGGCAGGAGACACACTCCTCAACAGCCCGTCCACTGGGCAGGATACACACTGCTCACAGGCCGTCCACTGGGCAGGAGACACACTGCAACAACAGCCTGTCCACTGGGCAGGAGACACACTCCTCAACAGGCCGTCCACTGGGCAGGAGACACACTCCTCAACAGGCTGTCCACTAGGCAGGAGACACACTCCTCAACAGGCTGTCCACTGGGCAGGAGACACACTGCTCACAGGCCCACCTCTCTTAGTGACACACTCTTAAACGTTATCTCAGCAACTGCATGGAGGTGGTCTTCCCACAGAGAGATTTGTCATTAGAGTGGCTGGATATTGATGTAACTAGCAGCTCTGGTGGGCTCTCACAGAGGCTGGTTCATTTGTTCACAGCACATAATACAGTACAATTGTTTGCTGACAATATGCACTTCTCATATTCACGTTTCACAACTTACCTTTTTTTTAGCAGAGTTGACACTTAACACTCACTGAGGATATATTATGACCCTCAGCTGTACACCCAAGTTTGTTTTGTATCTCAAAAGCCAGCGCGTAATTCATCCCACACAAAGGCATGCACAGGCACAGGCACTGGATGGCACCCGATGCATTTTTAGCCAACGTCATCTGTCTCCTCAGTATGTCCAGATCCTGCCAAAGCCCTGATCTCCCCTCTCTCTGCCTCTCTCTTTTTCCCTCTCGCCCTCTCGCACCCCACACTCCCCACCCCCATACACACACACACACACACACACACACACACACACACAACATCCCCCGACATTGACCCAGTGAGGGGCTTGGCCCAGCAGACGGCACAGGGGGTTATTTATACCCTTGCTGCGGGGAGCGAGGGCAAAGTGCTGGCCTCCGAGACGGGCCTCAGCTCCACCTGTTCACCTTGCTTAGAGACTATGCAGGTCGGCACTCAACTCCCCAGTGGGTAATCATGTCATTGTGTGTTATCATTTATTAAAAAAATACGCCACATTGTTGTCATAGACACGTTGTTGCTAAACTATGCACTCAAGGGCCAGATGTTGGTTGTTTTGCATCAACTCTTTCAGAGACAGACGCGTTCCGTGCTGTCGGCAGGTCTTTCCCATGGTGTTTTCTTGACACATCTAGTTGAAGAACCGACATTGTCATCTGTGTGATTGTCATCACTACAAGCACCATAATGATAATGATGATTATTATGTGCCACCTGAGTATGGCTTTAAGACCAAGTTTAGCGCTGCCTGGACCGCCGTGTAACCCGAGCTGCGGACAGCGACAGCTGGAGGACCCGAGGCGAGAGCCAGTGGGATAAGGGGAGAGGAGCGACTCGGAAATAACTTCTCGCTTTCTCTTTCTTTCGAACTCTTAGCCAGACGCCGAGGAGACGGTGTGTGTAAGGAACAAACGACGCGGAGATGGCAGCCCTGTCCGTTTGGACGTGCGTGGCTGCTGTGGCCATTGCTCTGTTCTCCAGACAAGGTAGGGTGGCTTTGAACATGAAGGCTGAACTGTGAGGTGTGAACCGAGCACTTGTCCTTTGCTTCTTTGTTCCGTTTCCTGTGCATAGTGACACCCGCAAAAAAGACTGTGAAAAAGATTTAAGTATACTAAAATGTCATCGGCAGATGATGTTTTATTTGGCAGTAATTGCTTGGTTAGCTAAGGGTGTTGAGTTGAAGCAAGTTGATAATTATTCAGCAAAAAATCTTTTGTGCTTTAATATTGTATTAATCAGAGGCCTAAGATATCCGATTTGTCAAAAATAGTACTTTTATATGGCACAATGACAAAAGACAACTTTAAGCTTGGTAAGCATCATTGTTTTGTGAGTGTAATACAGCGCCTAAAAATGAAATGAGCCCGATCATCTGAAAACCTTTGTCTGGCAGACACGTGGGTACTACAAACCATGCCCTGGGGTGCAGTTTCTGAGATGTATTTGCATTGATTGCTGATTGATTGATTGCTGATTGATTCTGTTGTTCCTTGTTGAAGATTAGTCTGTTCAAAACAGGGCTGTGCACACTGTCAGAATGTGTGTTAGAAGGTGTGCATGTGCTTGTCTTTTTGAAGAGGAATATGCAGCGGGCTAAGATATTTAGCATTTAGCACTGTTCTTCAATAAAGTGTACATAATACAAAACAGAAACAGCATTAATGTCACCATGACACAACTAATATGCTAACTTTTTCAAAAACCACTGTATAGTTTACGCTGTTGTTTACTCATTTTAAAATCAACAGGAGATAGTAAACACACAAGGTGCCGTTTCATTGGCCTTTTCAGATTGAGTTGGGAGTTTGACATTCTTGTCCCAGGACACAGCCCACCCTCTCCTGCTACCATCTCTCGGGCCATGCTCATTACTGATCTACCAGACAGTCCTTTAAGGCCTTGAAAGTCTCCTCCAAGTCAACAGCGCCTTGAAGTTACATGTTGATCTGATGAAGCTATTTTGTATTCTGCCAAGCCAGGCACTGCTTTGAAGAATTGTGGCTATGTACAACAGATAAGCACTGGGATTTTGTAGGATTTACAGTGAAAACAAAAAAACTACTTTTCTTTCCAGATTTCAGACACAGAAAGTCCACCTTGATTAGTCATTGTGTTGTCTAGATGATGGAAAATACCTCAAATTGTTTCCTTGAATTCAATTGAAAACTCCACTAAGCCCAAAAATGATTAGAAAGTTATTTTTAAAGCACACAGAAAGTCTTCCTCGTTGTTAGACTTAGTCCTGCTCCTCAATGTTGTTCAGTGTTTTCCTGCAAAGCATTTGAACTGTTGACATAACGTCTGGCCCACATCGTACTTCAACTTTGCCATGGACTCTTACTATTGAATGGGACTGTAGATTACCAATCATGGAACGCTATTAGAGTGCAGAATAGAGTTTAGTTTAGTTTATTAGTGTATGAATATAGCTTATTGCCCAATTATAGAATATATAATGATGCTTCTTGCCCAACTTTATTTTTTAAATGCTGCAGTTTAGTTTCATCAAGCTGGCGACTGCTGTGATGTAACTGGGTAAATACTAACTGGCTCTACAGGATTGTTTATTTAATCCACATGGATACAAAAATCTATTCACGTGTCTTTACTTGGAGGTGCATATACAATTCTGTGCTCGACACCATGGGGAGATTAGGACTTGGCAACAGGCAAACCTCCCCTGTGTTTCCAGCTTTATGAACAATATGCATCAGATGGTCTTTGGCACTTTGTGCACTGTTCTTTAGTGTGTGTCTCATGTGTAAGTCTGTGTGTCTGTGTGTATGTCTGTGTGTATGTCTGTGTGTGTGTCTGTGTGTATGTCTGTGTGTCTGTGTGTATGTCTGTGTGTCTGTCATCCATGGTACTACATCAAAACTATAACAAGGACAAGGACATGTCAAAAACGGTTTCTCGACCGCACCTTCCCCACCACCCTCTAACTCTCACTCTCTCTCCCTCTCTTTCCCTCTCTTTCTCTCTCTTTCTCTCTCTCTCTGTCTCCATCATGGTTTCTCTTTCTCTATATCTTTCTCTCTCTCGCTCTCTCTCTCTCTCGATCTCTGTCTGTCTCTCTCCTCTCTGTCTCTATCTCTCTCTCTCTTTCTTCCTCCCTCTCTGTCTCTCTCTCTCTCTCTCTGTCTCTATCTCTCTCTCTTTCTTCCTCCCTCTCTGTCTCTATCTCTCTCTCTTTCTTCCTCCCTCTCTCTCTCTCTCTCTCTCTCTCTGTCTCTTTTTCTCTCTATCAGTTGTGGGAGGGAATGCAGAAGTAGACATCATCAAAGAAATCTTTAAAAACTACAATAAGAACATCCGCCCCGCAGCGAACGCCTCAGACAAGGTTGAGGTGCAGGTGAAACTGACCCTTACCAACCTCATCTCCTTGGTACGCATTACATGTGCTCCAAAGACACCTATTGCAATTTATTTGTGAACTGGATTATTACATGAAAAAATGGTCCTGTTAAGTCTTGTTTGTTCATATAACATATTCAAAAAACATCAAAAGTTCTGTACAAACTTGTGTTGACCTTTCCAGCTCTCTCATTTTACAAACTAGGCTTAACAGCTTAAATATTCCTACTTTACAGTAATCACAGAAATCTGTCACTCTGTCATTCAGAATGAAAAGGCGGAGACTCTCACTACCAGTGTTTGGCTTGAACTAGTAAGTTTTCTCCCTTTTCGCAGTTAACTCTTTTTAGACATCTTCCTGTATTTGTTCCGCAGTTTGCCTTCACCTTTCCCATTTTTTTTTGTATTTTGCATTATACACTCTTTCTTTCTTTCTTTCTTTCTTTCTTTCTTTTTGCTTGCAATCCTTTATGGCCTTTCTCTGCTGCCTCTCAGCAATGGACAGATTATCGTTTGTCATGGGACGAAGGAACCCACCAGATGGAGGTGATCCGCGTGCCCTCCCACTTGGTCTGGCTTCCTGACATCGGCCTGGAGAACAAGTGAGGCTCAGAAGAGCGCTTTCTCTTTACTCCCATTGCTTTTAGTATACTACTAACATATCACTATCCACTTTCCTTGGGGGGTTTCTATTCTTGGATTGGTCTATGAAGTACTTTGTGGCTGATAATAATATAATGTCACAAAGTATGTTATAGTGGTGTTTGTATGTGGTGCACCATTAAATACAGCCACTGTATTCGTGTCACTGTTTCGTCTTTGTATCTGATGTGTGAACACAAGGAATATCTTTGAAGAGACTTGAGAGAAATCGACAGGAGATAGTAAACACACAAGGTGCCGTTTCATTGGCCTTTTCAGATCGAGTTGGGAGTTTGACATTCTTGTCCCAGGACACAGCCCACCCTCTCCTGTTACCATCTCTCGGTTACAAAGCAAGGAATGTCTTAAGAGACATAGAAAAAGAAAAAAGAGGCACAGTACAACACCATTTACAAAAGGGCTTTCCCCCCTCCTCTCTCTGCAGCATTGATGGGAAGTTTGATGTAGCCTACTACGCTAATGTCCTCATCTACTCCAGTGGATACGTGTACTGGCTTCCCCCCGCCATCTACCGAAGCACCTGCGCCATTGAGATTACCTACTTCCCCTTTGATTACCAGAACTGCACAATGGTCTTCAGGTCAGGATTGGATGTGTGTGTGTGTGTGTGTGTGTGTGTCTGTGTGTGGGGGGTGCGAGAGGGGGGGGGGGGGGGGGGGGGGGGGGGGAATGTTTGTGTGTGTCTGTATTTACATTCAATTGACATTTTCAAGACAAATAGGAACACACGTGAATTATAGGGACTTGTCTTGCCACCAACAATGTTGCACCCACCGATATTGTTACAACACCCGTTGTGGGACAGTACACTTAATCCATATTTGGCTGTCTGGTGAGCAGGCGGAGAACTGGGCCTTTTGTTTGTGTTGGGACCCTTCTTGAGGTACTCAGTGAGGACATGGCAGAGTTCAGTGCTCACTCATCTGTGCCTCCACACTCAAGGCCAACGCCGAGTGGACCATATTAGCCCCAGCTACCCCCTTCAACAGCAACTTTATTATTAAGGCCCTGGCCACAATTTCATAAATATACACAAGTAACCTCAAATCTGTTAAAGGACTTTCACCACACCTACTATTTTGAAATATGTGATGAATCCAGTTTCAGTTTGGGTGATGGTCTGGGATGCTTGGATTGTTGTGCTATGCTATGGCATTCCTGGAGAGACTTGGAATGCCAGAGCTCAGTCAGTTGGGAAGGGGAAGAGCCTATGTCACAATGTGATATTTTACCAAGACTGCTCCGTCATGATCTCATGCCTATGACTTCATCATTGCTTTGTCCTCAGGTCTCAAACCTACAGCCCTAATGAGGTCGAACTCAAACTGGCTATCGACGAAGAAACTTCCGAACCCATTGAGTGGGTGGTTATTGACCCTGAGGCTTTCACTGGTAACATACGTTCCCTAGGATGCATGCATAACATTGTCAAACACCTCTTCCAAGTGAACATGGTGCCCCTTTAAACACGAAACTACATCAACAAACAATATAAACATCATGCTTCGCAAAACAGCCCCCTCAAAGCAGAGGAACAGCTAACTGATTTACAATACAACATTTTCCACTTCTCTGCAGTGATTCAATAGAATCTCCCTCCTCCCATTCTGACAGTGATATTAACGTACTTGTATGATGTCATCAAGATACAAAAGTGTCAACAGTAGGTGGCGCTGCTTCTGCTCTTGTGCACCTCTTGACTCTATTTTGTCAATCTGCTCTTTTCTTTCTTTTTTTTTTTACAGAGAATGGAGAGTGGGCAATCAAACATAGGCCAGCCCGAAAGATAATAAACAACAAGTATACTCCAGATGACCTGGAATACGAGGAGATCTTTTTCTATCTGATCATCCAAAGGAAACCACTTTTCTACGTCATCAATATTATCCTGCCTTGCTCGCTCATCTCCTCTTTGGTCCTGCTGGCCTTCTTCCTCCCAGCCCAAGGTATGTGTGTGTGTGTGTGTGTGTGTGTGTGTGTGTGTGTGTGTGTGTGTGTGTGTGTGTGTGTCTGTATGGGGGGTTCTATGTTTCTATAAATAAGGGCCTGGTGTGTATTTAGATTACATCATTGCATTATAAGCTGTAAAACACTGTTTACTGATATTATTCAAGACTGCATCAAGAGTGCATTGAAAATTCTAACGCTCTCTTTGCGCACACACACGCACACACACACAGCTGGTGGACAGAAGTTGACCGTATCCATCTCTGTGCTGCTGGCCCAGACTGTGTTCCTCATCCTTATTGGTGGGAAGATTCCAGAGACATCATTGTCTGTCCCTCTGATTGGAAAGTGAGTATGAGTGTCTGTCTGTGTGTCTGTCTGTGTGTCTGTCTGTGTGTCTGTCTGTGTGTCTGTCTGTCTGTCTGTCTGTCTGTGTGTCTGTGTGTGTGTCTGTGTGTGTGTCTGTGTGTGTGTCTGTCTGTCTGTCTGTCTGTGTGTCTGTGTGTGTGTGTGAGTGTCTGTCTGTGTGTCTGTCTGTGTGTCTGTCTGAGTGTCTGTCTGAGTGTCTGTCTGTGTGTGTGTCTGTCTGTGTGTCTGTCTGTCTGTCTGTGTGTCTGTCTGTCTGTGTGTCTGTCTGTGTGTCTGTCTGTCTGTCTGTCTGTGTGTCTGTCTGTCTGTCTGTCTGTGTGTCTGTCTGTCTGTGTGTCTGTCTGTCTGTGTGTCTGTCTGTCTGTGTGTCTGTCTGTCTGTCTGTCTGTCTGTCTGTGTGTCTGTCTGTCTGTCTGTGTGTCTGTCTGTGTGTCTGTCTGTCTGTGTGTCTGTCTGTGTGTCTGTCTGTGTGTCTGTCTGTGTGTGTGTCTGTCTGTCTGTGTGTCTGTCTGTGTGTCTGTCTGTCTGTCTGTCTGTCTGTCTGTGTGTCTGTCTGTCTGTCTGTCTGTCTGTGTGTCTGTCTGTGTGTCTGTGTGTCTGTCTGAGTGTCTGTCTGAGTGTCTGTCTGTCTGTCTGTCTGTCTGTCTGTCTGGGTGGCTGTCTGTCTGTCTGTCTGTATGTCTGGCTGTCTGTGTGTCTGTCTGTCTGTCACTAGTAATATGCTTCTGTTTGCATTGCTTTGTGTTTCCCACAGTAAGCACATTACAGCTTTTTTTCATTCTTCATGTACCGCAAACATGCAGCCAAATGATTCATCCTTGTTTTATGCCAGCTGACCTTTCTCTGTCCTTTTAGGTACGTGATCTTCGTAATGTCGGTGACCACCATCATTGTCACAAATATGATTATTGTGCTCAACTTCTCCCTCCGCACGCCCAGTACCCACACCATGTCTCCCTCTATCAGACATGTATGTTCAGACACACAAATATTTATCCATGTGGGTGTGAAAGTGAACGTCAGTCTTGGTCGTTTAATGTTATTAGACGTGTGTGTGTGTGTGTGTGAGTTTATGTG
The DNA here is from genome assembly GCF_900700415.2 of Clupea harengus. Classification (NCBI taxonomy): domain Eukaryota; kingdom Metazoa; phylum Chordata; class Actinopteri; order Clupeiformes; family Clupeidae; genus Clupea; species Clupea harengus. The sequence continues at coordinate 26,037,516 of NC_045159.1, forward strand.
CGTTTGATAATTGATTGACTAAATGTATAGATTGCTGTATAATGAAGTAGTCTCCCTCTCTCCGTACATTTTGCCCTATCGACTACTATCAAGCCTTAGCTCTCCTCTCTCTGTCTCTCCATCAGCTCTTCCTTCAGGTTGTCCCTCGCTTCCTGGGCATGAACGCTCTGGTGGATGACGGAGAGGGCGACAGAGAGATGGGTGGGGAGGCAGCGAGGGAACGGCGACGCAGCTCGTTCGGCCTGATGCAGCGGGCCGAGGAGTACGTGCTGAAGCAGCCGCGCAGCGAGATGATGTTCGACCGGCAGCGGGAGCGCCACGGCCTGACTCGCTCCTTCGGTAAGTCAAGTCTGCCTCTGGGTCATGGAATATTACAGTCAGCTATTACTAGGGGTGGGAATCTCTTGGCACCTCACGATTCGATTCGATTCCGATTCAGTGGTCAACGATTCGATTCTAAACCGATTATCGATTCTAAACCGATTATCGATTATCAATTCTAAACCGATAAAACGATTATCGATGCATGTCGATTTTTAAAACATTTGAGTTTGCTACTCAGAGTCTCAAATCACTTCCTACTTTGTGTTTGATAATTAAAGAAAATCAACAGATGAATTACCTTCTCTATTTTTTATTAGAGAAAAAGCTTTTCCTTGTCACAATTATGACTTTCAATGAACAATGCAATAATCGATGCAGCTTGCATTTCAACACAAAATGGATGTGTAAAAAAAAAAAAAAAAAGTCAAGTCTGCCTCTGGGTCATGGAATATTACAGTCAGCTATTACTAGGGGTGGGAATCTCTTGGCACCTCACGATTCGATTCGATTCCGATTCAGTGGTCAACGATTCGATTCTAAACCGATTATCGATTCTAAACCGATTATCGATTCAAAACCGATTATCGATTATCAATTCTAAACCGATAAAACGATTATTGATGCATGTCGATTTTTAAAACATTTGAGTTTGCTACTCAGAGTCTCAAATCACTTCCTACTTTGTGTTTGATAATTAAAGAAAATCAACAGATGAATTACCTTCTCTATTTTTTATTAGAGAAAAAGCTTTTCCTTGTCACAATTATGACTTTCAATGAACAATGCAATAATCGATGCAGCTTGCATTTCAACACAAAATGGATGTGTAAAAAAAAAAAAAAAAAAAAAAAAAAATTTTTTTTTTGATTAAAAAATCGATTATGAACTTTTCTGAATCGAGACAGAATCGTTCTAGAGAGAATCGAGAGAAATCGAAAAATCGATTTTTTTCCCCCCACCCCTAGCTATTACTCTTACCGATTAGTAATAATATTACTAATCTTCTCTGCTCACCAGAAACAGATCTGGGTCTATGACAAGTCAGACCGTTAAGCATCTCCTAGTGGAGCTCAGTGGAAATGACAAGGAAAAACGTATTTCTATAGCTGAGGGGCTGGTGATATATTTATATATATATTTAAGACTAGTACTAGAGAGATCATTGTCTGGAAAATGTCAATGACTTATCAAAACCAGGACATGAAATGACAAAGCACCTTCATTAAAGGTGTAGTCTGCGATTCTAATCCAATCATTTTGTGCAAATTCAGCGAATTGCCCTCCAAAGTAAGTGTGCGTGTTCAAAAAAACTGTGATATTCGAACACTGGCGTTCTTAATGGGAAACAAAAAAAAGTGAACCGAGCCATACACTTTTCCAGCCAATCAACATGTGCGGAAGATAGGTGTGTAATATGATGGGCTGTTGAGCTCAGATATCAACAACCTTCCGCCGGAATCGTGGACTGTGCCTGTAATATGATCATTGGTCAATTTACCTGTGTTGTTTTTTTTTTTTTCATTTTAAGTACTACAAACACGATACACAGACATGTTTTGACAGTCCAGAGATCAGTCGATGCCCACTTTTTTTTCTTAATGAATTTAAGTTTATTTTGTAATTTCTTGGGTGCACATCTTGTCGTTGTTTACTGGATTACTAAACTGGATGGTAGCTGCACCAGCTAAAATAGAAAAAGATTCAACTGAGCTCAGGTTTACACTTTACTTTATTTATAGATTTAAAGAAATACTATGACTGTCTCAAGCCACAGTAATAAATGGAACAACAGGGATGATGTGTTATTTTTGTGTCAATGGCTCCCTCTAGTGGATGACATTGATGTGAGCACCACAGCCACCCTTTACAAGAGCCTCGCTGACGCGGCACCAGAGATTAAAGAATGTGTGGATGCCTGTAACTTCATCGCAGAAAGCACCAAGCAACAAAATGACGTTGGATCCGTATGTGAAACTTTTGTGTCAAGAATATTATGTATACGTTTCTCTCTTAAAGCTGCTGTGATTCACATTAAAATATCTTGCTAAGTTGCACCATAGGACCACTGCAGTCAAATGCAAAATAACTGATGAGCAGGGATGCCCTTCTCTTTTCTGATTGGTAAATACATTGGCCTTGTTGAAAGTATAGTTGCCGGAGTGTTTCAGCAATTTTTTCCCAAAGCATCTTTTTGACTGCAGCCTTATGCAAAGCCAGATGACATTTTAAAAATACACCTGTTTTTAACATTGATTTTACATGTAGATATTTATAGAAAATCACCTATATCTATACCCACACTATGACTGAAAATGTATTTGACTTTTTTGCCCTTTTGCCTAACCCTATGGACCTCCCTCTCTCTCTCTCTCTTACCTCATTCCACCTTCAGGAAGTGGAGAGCTGGGTGTTGATTGGGAAGATGATTGATAAGGTGTGCTTCTGGGTGGCCCTTCTGCTCTTCGCTCTGGGTACCGTGGCCATCTTCCTCACGGGACACTTCAACCAGGCTCCTGAATTTCCTTTCCCTGGTGAAAACAAGCCATACACTCCCCCTTAATCAAGTGGGGCGACAGTGGTACAGTGGTACAGAGGTAGAGAAGTCGTATAGTAATCAGAAGGTTGCTAGTTCAATTCCCTGTCGAAGCGTCCTTGAGCAAGACCCTGAACCCCTAATTGCTCCTGATGTGCAGTGTGCCATCAGTGTAAATGTAAAATGTGTATACCTTGTAAGTCGCTTTGGATAAAAGCGTCTGCTAAATGACTAAATGTAAATGTAAAGTGCTCTCTCCCGCCACCTCTCAACATTCACTTTTACATGTGGTTAAGAACAAGGTAGTGTATAATAACATTATGGTTTTTTAGAAAGGTATGGAACCGTACTCTTGGCACATCATTGACTTATTCTATTTGTATGAATAACATCTCGTGCCCAGTGGTGGATGCAAGTGTTGCATTGATGTGATGTTTATCCTTTTAATGTTTTTTTGTTTTGTTTTTAAACGATGCATCTTTCAATGTTCTTCTTCCATCGTTCTTTCATTTTATGTACGTATATGTCATGTCATTGGTTCATTGGTTAAGTGTTCTGTTGTTATATTGCATTTACAATAACTTTTGGGAAAGGTGTTTACTAGTTAATCTCGTTCCCCCTGATGATTCATTGGTACGATATGTTCTCTTACAAATGAAACTTAGCTTTGAGTCAAGTGAACTCTGTTCATTTCCTAAAGTTTACAGCCATTTAAAACTTGTGATATGTGACCATGTGCCACTGTACGGAGGATATTGTGTCATTTCAGTAATACAGTATTCAGAAGGTTTAAGCCACTTTTAAACATCAAAAGTGCTGTTTACTGTTACAGGACATAAATACTGTCTTACTTGAAATCTCTGTAACTTTACCATGTTAATGAAATAATGCCCAACGACATGGAGAGCAATCTGTATCTGTGTGAATACTAAAGATGACTGTTGCTGAATATGCTATAATATGATACTATGAGAATAATAACACAGACATTTTCTATTCAACTGTCTCATGAGTCTGAATGCTTAATGCAGTGATGCACAAAACAGGTACTGCTATTCCATGCCTGTCCTCAGGAGTATATATACATCACTTATATATATGGTACAGACTGTATTGGAAATAACAGATCCTCCATCTCAGAATGACTTGAGTCAAAGTCTGAGGCTTTCCTACTTTCCAAAATTCACTTTAAATCTTAGATTTAACAAATGTGCTTTTGCACAGAAAATAAAAGTAGGTCTGCTGACTTGGTTGTCACGCTGTTAGAGATTAATACATTTATACAATAACTAATTTAAAAGCTAAAGAAAGAAAGAAGGGCGAACTCTGGAACGCCCCAGCCTAACGGAAATGTGGTGGAGAAATGGCCCACATACAGGTTGCTTTTACATATCGTGACGTGAAGGTAAAACCTATCCCTTCAGAAAAAGCATCAAGTAAAGATAATTTGTGCGCCTTAATTTAGACACTCAAAATCAATACGTTTAGTTCGTTACTTAAGTTACTTATCTACTGTTCTGCGAATCTGCTGCAAGACACTGAATGGTAAATGCATGTTGTCTCCGCAGGGGGCATTACTGAGCAAAGCTTTCGCACATTCCTTTTTTTAGCCTCATGAGTGTTGAGACTTGCCTACAATGGACAGTGTTTAGACAGGCCCTTCGCGCACATTTTCATACAGTCTGCAGATGTTTTCCCATGACCACTTTGACCACTTTACCTGATGTTGAGTTGCTTTCTTTTTAATCCAAGTGATATTGCAGTGAATTTGCGTAGTAAAATATTCCATGCGTGGGTTTGGGGGTGGAATTCTACATGTGTGTTTTCATTAGGTACAACTGTACCCTCACCAACCTTGCCAGATCTGATATTCCTTAAACTTTCCTGCCTACCTCACATGACCGATGCAGAGTGGCAACGCAGGTAAAAACGTCTACTCCAGTGATGCAAACACGTGACGCATCAACGCAGGCTAGGTTTACGTGATTTCCCCTACGAGACAGTATTAAATCGGAAGGACGAAGGAAAATAATGGGGACCATTCTACGCACAGATCCCATGTGATGACCGCGAAAGGAAAAGCTGAACAACTTTGCTGAGAACGGCGCCTTCAAAATACTCTCATGCTGTACCCTTCGTCATAGCCTATAGCATTGTTATACAAACATACGTACAACAGCTGGGCTCATCTACGTATCATACTCAAAAATAGAGATAGTTCTTAAGAACATGGCTTGGTTTTCAGTTGTAAATGATAGAGTAACGGAGACACCCAATTACACCGGATGCGATTCAGGAACTTACGGTAACCCCAACCTTTTTTGAGCGAATTGAAAAGTAGCCCTTGCTGCCGTAAATCTTGTTGTTGGGCGGAGGGCCGTGAAGGGGAAAATCCCAAAGTTGTCCCAAAAGCATTTTCTTCTGAAGAGGCATAACCAAGAAGAGAAACTTTATCACTACTTCAATGGTTGCCAGCGTTTGTGCGTAAGTACTGCTCCATAGCATCTTCCATTAATGCACTCTACTTGTTGATCACGATATATTTTTTTGTCGTCGAATGAATAAACTGCAATGAATTACTGGCTTTGGCTACTACTCTTTCAGTTGGTTTTCATTTTTCGCTTACCCGTAAACTCAAGATATAGGCTACTTGCACCGAATTACATTTGCAATTATCAAATGTACTACAAGTTACAATTCTTAAACCGTTTTGATCGGATGGGCAGCGTTTGTTCAGCCGCAGTGAGAGTCAGTTATGGACTTGACAAGAATGTTAATTGCTTCTGTTCGAGCTGACTGGAGCAGTCTCCTTTTCTCTCATTTTATCCTGACAGTCTATATTGTGAGTTTTGTGTGACACGTCCTTACAAAGTGTGTCGATACCACGTAGGCTACTAAAGATCACTAATGTGTGGTTTTTATGTAATTTATTTCAAAACTTTGGAATAATATGGTGTGGGAAGTAATTCTGGAGTAGTTCTGCAACAGTTGATCAATAGTCGTCTTCTGCTTTAAACACGTGTCATCTAGTGTTATTGCTGAAATCAACAAACAAGTTATTTTATTGACTGAATATAAGTTAAGTTATTGTATGTTGCCGTAAGCACAACCTGATGTAATGTTTCATTCACTCTAGCTCTCTTTCTCGACGTCTCTTTTTTTGGCAGCCTACGGCCACTTTTGGAAGCATTTTGTCGTGATTTCTGTGTGCCACTGATGACCTATCAGGATTAAAGGGGGGACTTTAAACGACTATTTAAAGACTTTGCAATTAATTTACTGGATGGTGATCTCCAAAACGTTTATTGTCAACAGCAGCAAAATGTGATTTGGCCGAGCAGAGCAGAGCCTTTCTCATCCAAGTGAACTAGACCAACATACCCTGTCCTCAGATTGCTAGCATGGCATTTCCGTCACATTACATAAACAAACCTAAAGTGTACATATTTGAATGGCTGACGTGTCAGACATTCCCTAAACGTGAATAGATACAACCTAGTCTCTCCCCTCTCTGTCTGTTCCCACACTCTGAGAAAGGGAAGCAGTGCATGACGTGACTACTGATCGTATTCCAAAATAGACAAGGCCCAGACCCTACTGGCCCGACTGGTTCTGTGGTCCATTCCATCGGTAGGCTCATATTCATGACGGTCCTATTCCACTGTATGCTTTTCTCTCGGGTGCTGGGGCAGGTTTGTTGTTCTCTCACTTTCAGTTTGAATAGAATATGTCCAAACTTTACACAGCACGGTAGTCTTTTCCATGCCAGGAATAGGTTACATGAACGTATTTCTAAGAGGGACACCAAAAGTGGCCCCAAAAGTAGGCTACTATTGTCAGTGACATAACATATTCTTGGTTGATCAAACCAAAAATCATTGTAGCTTTACAATGCACACTTTTTAAGCATTACTAGGCCCCACACATCCCTGCTCGACCTTTTCTCACGTAGGCTTACTATTGATTAGAACTAGGTTCGAAGAAGTTCCCTCCAACGCCTGCAGAAAAGCTGCAGAAAGTCTTGGGCCAGGAGAAATATCTATGATTACACCCACCACGTTCAAATAAAGTAAATTGATTAGGCTTAAGATCTGAAATTACATTGTATTCCTTTACACTACTGAGGGATTCTCTGCTATTTCTGAAGGCATTGGGAGACGGGGCTAAAGGTCAATATATACTCTTGCAACTGCAGCTGCGGCTGGCCCACAAGAGTCGAAAGTCCAGGGGAGGGTGCACCTTCTTTACAGCTTGGTGAAGAAGTGGGCTCTTTAGGCGATATGCCCTTTGAGACCGAGGTGTGGATGACTGCACTAAGGCCCATGTTCTCAGATAGTGCTGAAATGTTCAATGATCTTAAACGGACATACCACAGCCTTTCTGCATAATGACTCAAAGGCTTGAACTGCTCATGCTTGTAAGGACAGCTGTAAAACTCATCTCCTGCTACCTCAGGCCATCAATCAGCCCTACTGTAGGCTGTAGTCAAATGAAACTACAGTACAAATCATGAGTTGTAAGGAGGTGGAGAGAGGGATGTGATTGTTGTTCTTCCAGTCTGTCCTTTTTCATCCGTCTGTTCCACTGCTATTCTCATCTAGTGAGGTTCATGTTTTGGCTTATTTTGTATGTGTTACACACCATTACAAATATTTGGACACAAAAAGGATAACAATCGACCCTGAGGAGGCATCAGTTCAGCAGTCCTTCGTGCTTAATTATCTAGCCTTTTCTGGTCCACCCTGTCATAGCCTACTCCCCTACCGTTTCCTCTTGCTCTCCAGATGATGTTCCATGTGGAACCTGGTTCCTGGAACCTGGTAAGAGAATTGCCACTCTGTTCACACACACACACACACACACACACACACACACACACACACACACACACACACACACACACACACACACACACACACACACACACACATACACACACACACACACACACACCCTTTTCCAGTGTAGCATCAACTTGGTTTCCTGTTGAGTTATACTCCATAGCTAGAAGGTTATTAAACAGGATTGGCAACACATCCTTCTGAAACTGAGTTAAGTGAGGTTTTGGTGAATTGGGACTGCTTCAGTATGCTGGTTATGCCATGTGGTGTTGCCTGTTCTCACAATATTCAGAAACCAACTGGTCAATGAAACATTTGATAAAGAAAAAAAGAATGAAGGCCGTGCTCCACTTACTATGATCCTTTTGGCACAATGATCCTGTGGGTAAATGGAAACGAGGAAAGAAGGATAAGCCGTGCCGTAGCTCTGCCTCAGGTCATTCATTTCTCTCACTTCTCATTTCTCTCATGACTCATTTCTCATTTCAACTGCTTAGTTGCTAAGTTGAGGATCGGTAAAGGACCAGTTTTTGTACCAAATCAATCGGCAGCAAAGATGAGTATAGTAGAAAAAGCCATTGTCTCCCAGTATGCACCAAGGGCCCCACCTGTGGTTGAGCTCTGTAAACTGAATGAATGCGCATACACATGGCCCTGGGTTAAGGCCTTCATCTGATGTGTGCTGATCATATGACCCTGGGTACACAATGCTGTGGAGAGCGTTGCCTCTGTAGGCCATTCACACCTCTCACTTCCTCTGCACAGAGCAGGGGCAAACTGGCTTAACTCCACTAAAGGAAATGCTTGTGTATTAGTGACATGGGCAGCAGTGTGTTGTTGTACAGTAGATTTCAAGCCATGGGTTCCCGTCGCCGTCTACATCCAGATCAGAGCGTACTGTCAGACTATATCGTTGTCACCATTACCTCTTTATGGTGCAGCACGAGGAACAGAGACCACGGGGCAGAGAATCGCCATTGTAAGCACAGCTATCTGAAACATATTGTGGATGACTTCAGAAAACACTGGCACTTGTTGTGAAAATCTTCTATCACGGTATTTGTAATTTGATATCACGGTTACGGTATATATCACGGTTTATTATACGTAGGGTGACCAGATTTGGGTTTTTGAAAAAGAGGACACTTCAGTGGTGGCGAAATGTGTCCACAGACATTTATTTATTGACCCTTAAGAACACTTAAGGTGCAGAAACAATACTGCCTCAATAGGCTATTGGCCTAAGCAATAGTGGCCAGTATCCATTGAATCTTTAAATAGTAAAATTAAAGCAAAGTGTATGTAAAGAAAAAGGAAAAATCTTTCTGTGGCATTTAGTCCAGTGCTTATGTTTCAGTGGTTCTTTAATGTACTTTCAGAAGATAACTCAAGTGTTAAAACTTTCTTTTCAATGTGTGTCTATATGTTAACGCAATAATGATGAGATATTTTCTTTATATGGCCACATATTAAAATAAGAAAATTAAGAAGTTGGCCATTACACATAGACATATACATAGACGCTCCATTGACCGCCTCAGCCCGTTGCTGCGACGTGCTAACGTGATGACGAGGTGATGACTGGTATGTAAACAGACGCAAGTAAATGATGGAGCTGTGGTTTTTCTGGATAAAAAGCAATATAGCGTTTATATTTCTCAAACGAGTCGTTTTTATATTCAAGGGTTTATGATCTACGTGGAGTACCAAAAAAAGTTTTGTCTCCATGTTACTTAGAATCTTGTTGGTTTGACAAGCATACATGTATGTCTATGATAATCGCTGCTAGACGCTCACTGTTCTTGTGCTCTCACAGCTCATTCACTTTGAAATACTGAACAGAATCTGCCAAAAAAAATGCCTACACTAGACACTTTTCAGTCCATATTTTTCAGTATATTGAATCTTTCCCAACAGTCGAGGATTACTCAACAAGTAGGCATGACAGTCCTTGCAGGTTATGTGCTTAAAAATTGTACTGGGTATCGTATTATACGGCTCTTCAGAATGTTCAAAAAAGTTCCGTTGATTTGAATGGGCCACCCCAACGTTCGCCGGTCTGTAATTTCTTTATTTTCACTGCTGCGAAAATGTAATGACCGCTGACCATCTTTCATATCATTCCGCAAGTAGTCCGGTCATTTAACGTAACGGGAAGTAATGGGTTGCTACGCAACACCTGAAACTTTAGAGTGCCTGAAGAACTATTTTTTTCTCAGCAGAAATCACAAAACGGCAACAAAATCGTTAAAGAGGTATTTTTGGAGGAATGTCTATCGTTTTGGCGAATTACTGTATAATAAAAGGGATGCTGTATAGTTCGGAGGTCATTATCTAAAAATAAATCGATTGGATTTCAAAATAAGAGTATACCGCGGTTGAAACGGTATGGCCAAATCTCTCCCGGTAGACACATTTCTATCGTTGCACGGTATATACCGTCATACCGCCCAGCCCTAGCACTTGTCAGTCTGGTTCTTATCATGTTAATTGTCCATTTGCAGCTGGATCTGCAGCTGGATGTGATGTGTAGGAAGTGAGGGTCAGAGAAGGAAGAGAGGGTCAGAGTTGGTGGTATGCTCTTCCTCTGCGGCTGTTTCCAACATACTTCTGTGTCTCCTAATTCCCTCATAGTTAAAGAGGTCATTTGTATTGAGAGTAGTAATTATCTGTGCCGGACAATGAGCTCTGTGCTGCTCACAGAGCTCATTGTTGAGTTGGAAGCAGTCCTAAAACACCCGGCAGGGAGTTTGTGTTCCGTTTGTGAAAGTTCAGCCTGGTGTGGTGAGGCAAGGTCTCCATGACCCGTGATCTTTCAAAGGTTCCTCTCAGTCTCTTGCGGCGGATGAATGAATGAGACCAAAGATGGCCTCAAGCATCCTCTCCAAAAAAAAACTTCAGATTGATTTCTTTAGAACTGTGTTCCATGGATGACTTGTTTACACAGAACTCTGCATTCGAAAAGGGCTCATGCAGAATGTCCCCAAAGAGAATAATGCACCATGTCAGACCATCAAACACAAACCTGAAAGAAGTCTGTGGTGTTCTAAAGGGTCTGTTCTGCTCCATATCTTCTCAAAAGTATCTAATGGTGTGTGTGTGTGTGTGTCGCTCTTTTTCTCCATCTTTTTCTCCGTGTCAGATAAAGGACTGAGGGTGGAGTCTAGGCACATACCATGGCACGCCCAGGGGAGCCAGGCACGCTGAGGTGGCTGCTTTCCCAAGATTCCTCAAAAGAGCTGTCAGAGGAACTACTTGAATCTATAAAGAACAATAGTGGTGAGAACACCCTCTCTCCTCATTTCTCCTTTAACACTCTCACTCTCTCACACACACACACACACACACACACACACACACACACACCACTGCAAATGCATATATTGCCTTAGTAACATCTCGGTTGCATGCCATAGATAAGTGGGCACAATCAGTTGGGCGACCTTAACAATTTAAGCTCTGGAAAAGAAATACGTCTTGTTCTTTGACATACTGTGTGACTTGGTCATCCCCATATCAGATTGTCTGTCTTGTAACAGTCACCTGAAGGGCAGTAGTTATGTCTGACATACACGTACATGCCATCATATGACTGCCAGTGCACAAGGTGTGTTTGTTTTTCCTAATGTGTCCCCTCCCCCAAATCCCCCAGAGTTGCGTCCTTTTCTGGCAGTTCATTATCTGCCCGCCCTGAAGGAGGGAGATGTCTCCCCTCTGTTGCACAGCAACCCCGTCACTTGCAGGGTTGACAATACAGAGAGATACACCACACGCTCAAAGGTGTGTATGCATACACATGCCTTTACACGTGTCTGTATATGTGGGCGTGTGGCTAATGATGTGTAATTTTGTGTGTGTGTGTGTGTGTGTGTGTGTTTACATTGACATAAAAGAATGCAGTTAATACTGTGAATATACTGCCCATAATGTACGTACATAAACAGAGTTTTATAGGCACAGCTAGCGCTTGCTTTGTGATGCAAGTAAATGTGATGTGTGTTGTGGGTCAGGTACGTGTGTGCACACTGTACACTGTTAAGCTGACACATGGGGACTTCACATGGACAGTGAAGAGAAAGTACAAACACTTCCAGGAGCTCCACCGCGACCTCTACAAGCATAAGATGATGCTACAATTCTTACCCCTTGGGAGGTGAGCTGGCAACGTGTACATGCCCTCATTTGCACACACACACACACACACACACACATACATATGCGCACACACATGCACACACACACACATGCAATCACACACATGCACAAACACACCCATGCGCGCACCCCCCACACACGCACACACACACACACACACACACACACCCATGCACGCACCCACGCATACACACACACACACACACACACACACACGCACTCAAACACATGCAAATCCATAGTCAAATCCAGGCCTCTGTCAGCTGGATCACCATAACCTCCCATTTGAGTGCATTGTGATTTGATTGCACTCCTGCATGCCATTGACTTGGTTTCGTTCAGTTCAACGTTACACTGTATCTTCTTCAATTCCGGTTCAATATCAGTGCACTCAATTTTCCTCTCCTCATTTATCATTTAAAGTGCTGGTGGCGCACTTCAAGATTGTATCTGACCACATATTGTTTTTTTTGTTTTTGAATCCAAGATTTGCGATTCAGAGACAGCAGTTGGAGAACATGACTGAGGAGATGCCCACATTACATGGAACAGAAAGGAGACGAGCCTCCAGCAAACCGGTATCAGTTCAACTCCATAGTCTCTGTCGGTAGAACATGGGTGGTTACCGGAATTAATTATAAGTAATGATTGGTTAAGACCAGTTACCTGACCCGAACGGAAAACACGATACGTTTGATTGGCTAATGCCAGGACCTTTTTTTTTTTTTTTTGTCCTTGAGTAATGATTTTGATTGCCTGTATCCATCCATAGCATGATGTGGTATTGTACCAATATTGTACAGCACTGCATTACAGTATTGGACTATGCTGTGTGGTTTCTGGGCTGCACAGCTATACATAGATGTTATGTTCTCACCCTATTTGTAGGCTGATGTAGTCCTGTGGTTAATTACCACTAACAACACACCTACGTATAATGACAAGTATTATTCTGAGGTCACTTTGCCTTGGATTGTTTCTGTTGTAACGCAACAACTAAATGTGGTTTTGAAATACCTTTTTTTTCCAGAAATACTTGGAGGACTACCTGAACGGCCTTCTAGAAAATTCTTTCTGTAAGAACTATCATGGTATGGTAGGTACACACGTGAACATACGCGCTCTTCACACACACACACACCCCACAGACACACACACATACACTTTCCGGTAGTCAGTTTGTACACATACACTCAGAACTGTTCTTTTCTTTTCTTGCAGTTGGAGTTTCTTGCTGTCAGTCAACTGTCCTTCGTCAAAGATCTTGGGCTTAAAGGCCTGTAAGTCATACAGGATGTGTGTGTGTGTGTGTGTGTGTGTGTGTGTTATCTTGTTGAAGTATCCATATTGGTGCCCACCTATTACAAGCACTGATTTTAAAGTGTTGCGTTAAAACCCATTTGATTCTACGCACTATGCGCTAGCACTGTTCTATAAATAGCTATGCTAGGTTCCATGAGCTCCCTGCTTCACTCTGTTGTGTGAGCTCCCTGCTTGTTGGGGTTGTTCCAAATTCCTTTAGCTAAGCAAATGATTTTGTGGTAGAATAAAAGTGCTTTTAATAGCTAATCATAATCCAGTCACAGAGAAAATATATAAAGGTAGATATAAGATCCTCTCCTCCGTCATAATCGGGTGTCTCGACAGCATTCTCAAACACAGATATGTGCAATTACCCATGAAATATCTCTGTGGCCCATTGCACTTGGTACTTTGATATGTTTTTGAGTCGACCGGGTTGTATTACCATTATTCCATTTTGTTTGACTTGCTGAGGAGCTTTGCCACAAATTTGTTCTGTAGCCAGAACAGTAACACACGCCAGAATAAAGGAACACATTTCAACAGCACTTAAAATTCCACATGGCCTGGCCTGCTTATCTTTTGGAATTGACTTTAGTGTGCAAGTAGGTTCTAAATACCTCCAAGACCCCTCTGCAGGTTTAGATATGTTCCATTCAGATCTAGGTCATCCAGAAGTGATTCACTAGTCATTCATGAAAGCAGCTTTTTGTTACCAAGCCTTGGAATTCCTCTTCAGACAACATGAGCGTTTTTGATACACAAGTGAGATAAAGGACCTTGAAACGTACTTCCATAACATTTCTATGCAGCTAGATTGCAATTGCTCTTATTTAAACCCTTGTTTTTTCCATTTCACTATGTCTGTTTCTCTTTGTATAACCATTGTCAGATGTGTATTAGTTGCGGCGTAATTCGATTTAGATTAGTCATTTATATTTTATATAAATAAATCGGTTCAATTTATGGTAAGGGTCTCTAAAGTTAAACTGTCATGTCTGTGATAGTTGGTATTTTGGTGTTTTCTTGTTCCAGCTATATATACCCCTGTGTTTGCTTAGAGCCCATGCCTCGGCATTGTGTTGGTTTGTCACCATGTTCATGTTGTGTTTTGCTGTGTCAACACAGGGAGGGCTTCATTCACAAAAGGTCAGGAGGTCACCGGATCCAGGGCCTGAACTGCATCGGCCATCATCAAGTGTGCTTCCGCTGGTCCCGCCGCTGGCTAGTGGTCAAGGACTCCTTCCTCCTCTACATGAAGCGTGACTCTGGGAACATCTCTTTTGTGCTTCTGGTTGACCCTGAGCTGAGGGTCAACGTGGGCCGCTCCTACACAGAGATCCAGCATGGCGTATGCATCGAGACCTTCACCAGGCAAGTATTGCTAAAGGGGAAAGAAGAATGTACACAAAACGTTTAGTGTTGACAAAACGTTTAGTGTTGACAAGGATGGGTGAGTGAGTGCCAGCACTTTGCAAGTCAAATATCAATGCAGGCGCTCTAGGGCGTGATAGGTGAAAATTCACCCTAGTTACCTCAGGACTAGGGCTGAACGATTAATTGCATTTGCGATTTAATCGCGATATGATAGAACGCGATTTTCTAACCGCAACGTTCGCGATTAAAAAACGTGGTCACAAAAAAAAAAAAATTAAATATTTTTTTTTTTATTTTTAATTTTTTTTTAAGATGGTACATTTTGCACACAGTGTTTAAAAAGTGCATGCCTAGTGTTTATACTTAAAATTACTTTTTTTAAATTACTTAAATGCACAGTGGCAAAGCCACCGATTTGTTGTTCTTGTTTCTGTAATGAGCAGTTAAATAAAAATGTAAAATGTGGGAAAGAATATTTTACACTAAATGTATCTAATATTGTGTTGGTCATATTTAAATCATTCATTACGTTTTGTTGGGAAAAAAAGAGGATAAAAAAAAATCGCATATCGAATCGCAATCGCAATATTTTGGTAAAAAATCGCAATTAGATTATTTTCCCAAATCGTTCAGCCCTACTCAGGACTCCGGAGCTGCATATAAGTATATTTATTAGACAAACAACAATTGCAATCGGGCTCACTCCCAGCACAAGGCTGAAAGTGAATCAATGATAAACACATCACACAAGGTTTATATACTAGGCAGAAGTTTAGCGTTCAGTGGGGATAGCCACGTGGTGGATTTCTGACGTCCGAGGCAAGGATGGAAGTTTTGCACAAGGTCGGAAGAAGCACGGTTTGACCCTTCTTATCACTTCTGGTCTAAACATGCTCTTGTACATATGCAGACTAAGTGGCACCTACTATTCTAAGTTACACACACGCAGAAACACAGAAAAGCCATGTTCCTGCTTACATAAGTACATGATTCATATAAGGTCATTAATAATACAAGGCACTTGATTATATAAGTCATTAACAGTGTTTGGAAATTATCTCCATCAGGGCGTTTCGCTGATGGGCTTTGATTTGGTCTGCTAAGTGGAAGATGTCGGAGGATCGAAGACAATCTTTTATTGATGACATTTTCAAATGCTGCATTATTCGTTTGTTCCTTGGTTTAAATGGAGTACTATTACAGTTGATGATTGTTGATTTCAGACAGGAATGTAAAACCATAACAGTGTTTTCAGCAGAAATCTTAGAAGAATAGCACTCGGGAATGCCATGAATGTTGTCTCACAGTTAAACTGAGCTTTTATGTTTGTGTGTTTTCCAGGAAGCTGATCATTAAGTGCAACACATACAGACAGGCCCAGTGGTGGAGCCACGAGATCAAGCGGCTGTCGGAGGCCAGCGACTTCCTCCAGCTGCACCGCTTCCAGAGCTTTGCCCCGCCGCGCCCCAACACGCTCACCAAGTGGTACGCGTTCACGTGATGCTGCGTGCATTTTACACACTCACCATACACATGTTTGGTTATTAGAATGGTTGTTACCAACCAACAATTTCCTCTTTTGCTGTTACGTTTTGTCATTCATTACAGGTACGTCAATGGGAGCCAGTACTTTTCTGATTTAGCAGATGCTCTAGATCAGGCGAAGGAGGAGATCTTCATCACTGACTGGTGGTAAGGATATCTGCTGTGGCTGTTTCCATGGTGACCATAATTAGGAAGCTTTTATTATCGGTACTACAGTCGTAAGTGAACATTCCTCTTGACTTCTGCCCTTGTTGATAGCTCTGTTTGTTTGAAACATGAATGTTTGTTGTTTCTATCCAGGCTCAGTCCGGAGGTCTACCTGAAGCGCCCTGCCACTGATGACTACTGGCGTCTGGATACCATCCTCAAGCGCAAAGCAGTAAGACCGCCCCCCCCCCCCCCCCATCATACCTCACGCCGTCACGTCCTCACGTTCAATTCCAACTTCTCCTAGTTCAGAAGAGGCTGTAGACTGCAGACCAGAAGACTAGTTTCTCTAGCCTTAAGATCTTTATTTCCCGCTGCTCTTCCACTCTCACCTCTTCAGTCCTTCTCCTCCTCCTCCTCCTCCTCTTTTTTTCTATCTATCCCTTCCCTTTTTTGCAACATGGATATTTAAAAGTGCGCTGGAAGCCAGATTTGCCAAGGTTTTATCATTCCTTTAGAGGCTGTGAATAAAGATGAGTACTTCAGCTAGTTTGCCCAGTATGAAATGCATTTATTGATTTACAACTCCAGAGGTATCAGTGGACCTTCACCATATTGATTTGTTCTAGCTTTTGATGCCTTGTTTACAAAGGTTTCCTCAATAGTTTTAAGACCCACATAAACCAAATTTTCCTTATGATATATGAGCCAACTCTTCAGAGAGCACTTCCCGTCCTAACTGGCACTTCGACTAGTGCTTAACTTGCAATTACAGCAGTTACATTTCTGCACTTCTTTTTCTTTTCTATTTTTTTTTTTATATATATATATATATATATATATATTTCTTATGTAAAGTAGTATTTATCGTTACACCAGGTTCTATTGCTCGTAGCTTGACTATTCTCTCCCTTGTACGTCGCTTTGGACAAAAGCGTCTGCTAAATGACTAAATGTAAATGTAAAATGTAATGAGAAGGTGTATATACATAATATATATGGTATAGCGCTACTATCTTGTCAGCCTGTGTAATGTTGACAGTTCACCCCATATGCAGGGTTCACCCCATATGAAACTCTGACCGCTGTAGCGCTTAGAACAGCATGAATTATGAAGAGAGGCTCCAGGACGTTTTGCCTCTCCCTGGTATAAAACAAGCGAGGGGTGTAATCTGATGAGATGTGTAGCACTCGCTCCCCGGGACCGGTCCCATGAGAAGCCGGGGCAGACGAGGGGTTGGGAGTGGTTGTTTCTGCCGGTGCAGAACTCCCCATCACGTGGCGTCTTCTGTGGCATCAGATGACTTCCTTTGGGAGATGAAGAGTGAAAGGAGATACAGCAGTCAGCCTGTATACCTGCCATTAATAATGAAGCACTTGGACTCTGTGTGGTGAACACCTGGGTTTAGCTAGCACGTCTGTGATGACCTTGCTGTGACTGATGCGCTTAATCTATAGATGAATTTAAACCATTCCATAGCTTTCCTGTTGATATTGGTTTATTATACAATAACTGTGACGCTAAGTTTCAGTTGTTCAGTTTCATTACTTAATTTGCCTTTAATTATTTTAATCTTTCTCCCTATAGATGTATATAATTTACCTTTCTCTGTCCCTCTTAAATATCTACCTGTTTGTCTGCTTATAGGAGCAAGGAGTGAAAGTGTGTGTGCTGCTGTACAAAGAGGTGGAAATGGCCTTGAACATCAACAGTGGCTACAGCAAAAGAACACTGATGAGCTTGCATCCAAACATCAAGGTGCGTGTGCGTGTGCGTGTGCGCGTGTGCGTGTGCGTGTGTGCGTGTGCGTGTGTGCGTGTGTGCGTGTGTGCGTGTGTGTGTGTGTGTGTGTGTGTGTGTGTGTGTGTGTGTGTGTGTGTGTGTCACACATTGTTAAAACCCCAACTGAATTTGATGACAAATGTCCATGTCGACGACATGAAGGAAAACCGAAAATCTGAACTAATGGCCTTTTTTTTGCAGCATTGACATCATTCCCACCAGTGGTACTTAGTTACTGCAGTAGACATCAGATGGCAGTGCTGCACAACCTTGGATAGTGTTGACGAGAGCTGTAGTGCATTACAAGGCCCTGCAAGGCTTTCTAAAGATCAGTATGAGTGCAGCACTTAAGGAAACTAACTAGTACAAAGCCCGGAGTGCAGACAGAGATGTTTGCCGGATATGGTGATTGCACAAGCCTTGGAGGTCTTTAGCTGCACAAAAGCCTATGAATTTGGGCTTCATATACACAGGCAGAAAAGTAGAATCTGTAAAGGGATGCAAATGTTAATTATTAAGTTTAAATGTCTTGAATTTCACCGGCATTCTGTAGATTTATTGAAAGTCAATACACTTTAATCAACCTAATTGATTGTCGTAGTAAAAATGATATCGGAAATCTAATGAGGACCTTTTGGTCCCTGTGATGATGTTTCTCTCTGTGACATAACAATGCTCAAGTGTGTCAAGGTTTCGTTTGATTTTTCTGTCACCTAGGTGATGAGGCATCCAGACCACGTGGCGTCTGTGGTGTTCCTGTGGGCTCATCATGAGAAGATGGTCACCGTCGACCAGTCAGTCGCCTTCATGGGTGGAATTGACCTCTGCTTCGGGAGGTGGGACGACAGCTGCTATAGGCTCACAGATCTCCACTCTCCACCGGTAGCCAATGACACTACAGATGGCAACGCAGAGGTGAAGAGATGAGCGAAAACTCGTCCTTTCAGCAGGAATGCACACTTTACACCAAACATGTTTCGTGTTCAAAACTTGAAAGGTAGCTGTTAACCTTAAGCATATCAATAGAGGTAAACAGTTATGTTTGTTTGCAGCATTTGCATAATTCTTAATATTTAGGTACACATACTATATGTATGTATTTTGAAATATAATAATATTTCAAATGTAATATCAGTGCTGATGTGATTGAACAAACTCTAGTGAATGCAGAATATGTTATTAATATCAGCAGAATTGCATGGTGGGTGGTGTGGGTCTGTGACCTGCTGAGATTACTTCTTCAAGGCCATAGTCACCTGGCCATCATGAACTTGGTGAATGTTATGTAGTATTTTAATGACGGTATATTTTTTTTTCATATGGCAGATATTCCATTATATAATTCTGTTGATCCGATTGCTCAGGATCAGATGCTGTTGTTTCTTCGCCCCTGGAGTGCCATGTTATCCTCTCTCCTGTGTGTGTTTTTTTTTCCAGACGGATGTTGATGGGAATGACGAATCTACCGTCCATCTCACGAAAGAGTCGGAACCCGTGCCTGAGGGGCAGCAGAACCTGAAAGACAACACAAACTATTGGCTTGGCAAAGACTACAGCAACTTTTACAAGAAGGACTGGACCGAGCTGGATTGCCCATTTGACGGTAGTTTGGGGAGGACATAGAAGCACACGCACACGTACACACATGTTGAGCCCATTACTGTCAATGATTTGGATATGTATGTTATCTTTGTTATCACAGACAATGTTGATCGGAGCCAGGTTCCCCGTGTCCCTTGGCGTGACCTGGGCGCAGTGCATCATGGGAAAGCGGCCAGAGATCTGTCACGTCACTTCGTCCAGCGCTGGAACTTCACAAAGGTTTAAAGACACGCGTCTGAACTCCATGCTGATCAGCTCTATGAAAAGGATTTTTATGACAGATTGCCCGATCAAACGGGGATCCCTTGAGTTTCAAAAGTGATTTTAAACACGTTTTCATTGGGCTGTAATGGTTTTGTGAATCCCCTTGACCTGTTACCTTTCTATTTCAGATATATAACAAGCACAAGGATGACTTCTACCCTTACCTGCTGCCAAAATCCCACAGCACTGCAGACAGTCTTCTTTTTACAGTACCTGGATCAGCCAAAGCCTCAGTGCAGGTACACACACACACACTCTCTCTCTCTCTCTCTCTCTCTCTCTCTCTCTCTCTCTCTCTCTCTCTCTCTCTCTCTCTCTCTCTCTCTCTGTGCCTCTCCCTTCATGATCACATGGACACACATACTTTCATATACCTTTAAGAAGCTTTCTTAAAGACTCTACCTTTTGAAATGGGGTTAAGCGGTCTCAAAAGTTTTGAAACTCCACTTGCAGGTGCTTCGCTCGGCGGACCGCTGGTCAGTCGGGGCCTGTGAGTGTTCGATCATGAACGCATACGTGGACACCATCAAGAACAGCCAGCACTACATCTACATCGAGGTACCGATCACAACACACGTGCACACAGCCACACTGACTGCAGCCGCGTAACGTTTTGTAGGGACATGCACAAGGGACATGCTAGGTCATGCATAGCATTTCTGTTTAGCATTTTTTGTGTATTAACAATAGTAGTGCTGTTATGATGCTGTTATGGAATTGAAGCCAACATTCTGAATATGGCCTTCAGTCCTCCAGGTGTCCATCATTTTCATTCCATACTGACGAGGGCATTTGTGCGGCTCCTTAATGCATGTATGGGATTCTTCTGTGCAGTATCAAGCCCACTCCTAGAGCACTTACTTGGAAAGGCACTTTACTCTGGCTGCCGACTAGTAAAGCCACACTCTTGTTCATTACCTAATATACGTATGCAACCTATTGGTTGTAATGTATATCTTTTGTCGTCCACAGAATCAGTTTTTCATCAGCTGTGCGGACGGGAGGAGTGTACACAATGGCATAGGTGACGCCATTGTTGAGCGAATTCTTCAGGCACACAAGTGCGTGTGAAATTTTCTTTTTTCTTTGTGGCTGCGCTCTCTGTAAGATCTGTTGGTGGCAAGCTGTGTTTTTGTGTGCAAGTATTTAGATTATCGTGTGTGTGTGTTGTGTTTGTGGAAGAGGGAGCGGGAGCAAGGCACTCATTTGTTATTTTTCCTGTTTTATTTTTTTATTTGAAGGGTTGTGTTTGTGTCTGTGGGGTTGGCATGAGTGTGTCTGCCACTCTAATCTAGGCCAGGTTTGGTCAGAGCCACATTAGTAATCAGGCCTTTCATAAGAACCAATGACTCAGCCCTAGTGAGTGTTTACCATGTTGCTACAAATGTACGTGTGGTGGTACTCATGTGTGTGTTTGTGCGTGTGTCTTTTTGTGTGTGTTTGTGTGTGTTGCCCCATTAGAGAGCAGAAGAAGTATCGGGTGTTTATAGTGTTGCCCATCCTACCAGGCTTTGTAGGAGACATTACCCAGGGCGGTGGCTACTCCATCCAGGCCATTCTTCATTATACATACAGGTGAACAAAGCACATTTGATGTGTATACATGTGCATACATGTGCACGCACGCGCACGCACACACACACACACACACACACACACACACACACACACACATATGCAGAGAGTTTTAGGTTTCGTTTTGTGATTAAATGCTCGAACAATTGACTGTTTTTCAGGACCATGAACCGTGGAGAGCATTCGATTCTGGCCAGACTGAAAGAACAAAGTAATCTATTTATTTCATCTCCTGTAGTGTTTGATGGTGCACTTTGTTGTCTTAATGTTTAGAGGCATGAATTTATACACTCACTCATTTCCTAATTAATAAGACTTAAGTCATGAGGGACGCCTTCATTTCGGGGTTATAACTGAAAGCATTTCCCCCCCCCCCCACCCCCACAGTGCAGGGCGAGTGGACCCAGTACATCTCTCTATGTGGCCTGCGCACCCATGACAGACTGTGCGAGTCCTCCATCACAGAGCTCATCTATGTCCACAGCAAGGCCCTGATCGCTGATGACCGCCGCTACATTATCGGTGAGTCACTGGCGTGGTCAGAGTCAAGACAAGTCGTCCGTGAGAATGAGTCACTGTTAATGAGCACTTGAGCACTTGACTGGAGCTCACTCTAGACTTGGGCCAGTTAGATGTTCTACCCATAACGAGCTAGCAAGAAACTTCAGCAACCACCCATATTTGAACAGACGCTGTAACATATTTTGAGAAATCAGATAAATTCTCTTTCATCTAGTCTGTACTTTTATGTATATAAAAACCAGTACTGTAGAAGATGCGTTTTTAATTTTCTAGTACCTATATGTCGCTTGTTAATTTAGCTATGTTGTGTTTTGTTTTGGGTTAAACCATCTTGTATGATTAAGTACATTCTCAATACATCAATCTCAGTGTTATTTCATTTTTTACTATGGTTTTCCAACTCCTCAAACTCCTTGCTCCACAAGATGGAGCTGCATTTTAATATTTGATTGTTACACTAAGTGTCGAATTACAGCTACTGCTAAAATATCAGCAAAACAGTGCCAGAGACCAAGAAGGTTTTCCCATGAAATGAACAATGCTATTTTTGGGACATGTACTTAGACCATTACCACAGGTGTGCATTAAATGAGATAGTTAATAAGCGGCGGCACTTTAATGAAGACCTCATTTACATGCATACTGAGTAATGTAAGGATCTTGCTTCCTGGTGTCAAACACTGGGAGTGAATTTACAGGTGTCTTCTTCCATTCACACAAGGGGTCATAGTGTCATGACCTGATTGAGGAATTCCTCTTCTTACCTTTTACGATATGATGGAAGCGAATATTGTTGTTTTCCTGTTGTGTCAAAGATGAACCAAGTGCTTATATTATTTCCTACTCTGTAACCCATGTCCCTGGCTATGTACTCTGTCTTTGTCTCAGTGGGAGCAAATAGCTGAGACCTGACTCCATTAGCATTTAAATGGCTTACGTGGGAGTTCAGGTTTTCCTGTAACATTTTAAACTCCTTCCCCCCCAGATAGCCTTCTTCCTGCTATGATCCACCCCCCCCCCTTCACTTTGTGTCCTCAGTTCTCACCCTCCCCACTACCCCACAGGTGAAACACCCCTCCTGCCATAACCTTAGGACCACACCCTATAGAATGTGGTCTTATCACCACTCCCCTGTATTCTCCTACCTGACTGAATGGTATAAATTCCAACACCTTCTTACTGTCAGGTAGGCCATTCTCTGAACAACACGTTTAGAGCGTGTCTCCACGCTGAAATAAACTCCAAAAATCTTGACTACGTCTTCCAGTCCATTCTTGTTTGGCGTGCTCATTAGTTTCTAACGGCTACGACCTTTGATCTGACCGGTCACTTGCCTCTCTCTTAGCATTCCTCCCCTCTCCCCATATTGTAATCCTCCTCCTCCTCCTCCTCCTCCTCTGTCCCCTTACTCACTCTGCAGGATCGGCCAACATCAACGACAGGAGTATGCTGGGTAGTCGTGACAGTGAGCTGGCCATCCTGGTGGAGGATGAGGAACGAGTGCCTTCAGTCATGGGCGGAGAGGAGTACGAGGCAGGCCCTTTGACCTTGGCCCTGCGCAAAGAGTGCTTCAGGTGGGACAAGAGGCTGTGTACCAGCTCCAGTCAAGCCATTAAGCCAAACACAAATGAATCTCCTCTAGAGTTATTATAAGGACCCTGTGGATATAGACGAGTAAGGATGCATACAGTATCCATGTGCTACTCTGCTATTGTACTGTGTCAGATTAGCTGTTAAACACTTTTTAAAACAAAATGTATTGATTTTTGGTTAAAGATTATTAAAGAGGACAGCAGTAAATGACCTAGTCTGGTGTCCGTGCCAGTGTAATTTATAACACTAAGTTGGACACTGTGGGTCAAACTTTCCTTCTGTATGTTATACTGTATACATCCGACTCCTATACCCTTATTTTAGCACATTGCTCTGGGGTCATATTGCAGTTTGTACGTGTCATACTCTTTATAGAGACTTGATGTTGACGAGTCGTCACCCCCCTGTTTGGTCGACTGCTGAGCATAAGGATTTTTTAGTGTTTTGACCTGACCGTGGTGGTATAATGAACCTCGCACTGGCTGCTGTGCAGCTGGTGTTTGTTAGTCATTTGTAAGTCGTTTCAATGTAGGATTTATCTGTACCATGAAGTCTTGGAACTTTCCCTGCTGTAGAGTGAAGTGAAGATTTGTATCACTTGTACTCTTAATTTGTTATGTCTGTTATAAATCACTCTAAAATAAGTGTCACTAATACAAAATGTAGACAGAATTTTGGTGGATGACTGATGGGTACACCTAAATTAAAGGATGGGGAAACAACAAGGCCTTAGTGATTTACAGTGTGCTTAGGATATAAAGGGCTTAACACTCCCATGATCATTCACATTCAGGGGATAAATCACTCCCACTTTAAATCATTTTCAGCCCTCACTTTCTGAGTCGGGGATTTTATTTGGATTATTGAAGCTCCAAGGAATACATTCAAATTATGCAGGAAATTCTACTCCGGAACACAAAATGGCTGTGGTTGTTTATTTGTTTATGGCATAAACAGACAAACAGAATCCATATTTAAACATTCAGGAGCGTGCTGGCGCTCTCTTTCATTTCCCCTTCTGTGTGATTGTCCTGATATGCCCCCCCTCAGATAACTGTCTCCAAGACAAGTCAGTGAAGTCCCTCAGTGCGGTTTGGAGCGCTTGCACTGTGGGCATCTTTCGAGTAGCATTGCAACCAGTCACTTTTGCGGGGGCGGATGGCTTTCTCTGCCACTGACACACGTGAGCATACTGTTCCTCGGCGAGATTTCCTGTCATGAGTGCGAGATGAGTAATTTGTGTCGGCAGGCCATGTGCCATACTGCCAGCCACCCTAGTATATTCCTTTTTATTTCTGTTTCCAAGGTAACCGGACAGGACTGTTAGTGCAGCACTGGGCGAGTCCAATATGTCTGTGTGAAGGAGAAGCTATTTTGTTTTTTGTTTTTTTTTGGGGGGTGGATGGTGACCTTGGGTTCCTGAGCCACCTCAGTGGTCACTGCTGTGTCCACTCTGCCTGATTAGGCTAAATGTGGTTTTCGGCGAGGCCTCTCGGCGTCCGCATGTGGGTTAAATCTGGCCAAAGTGTGCTGTCACCACACCCAGGACTTTCACTTCCCCTTCGGTCCACAGGGTTCTTCTGGGGGCAGAGTCCGAGCCATCCGTCGACATTGACGATCCAGTCAGCGACCATTTCTTCAATGAGGTGTGGAACAGCATTGCTAAGTCGAATGCAGCTACCTATGAAGAGGTAAAAGGGTTATTGAGTCAGAAAACACACACACACACACACACACACACAACCAAACAATTGTAGAACTCCTTACTGATTGGCCTGTTCCCCTTTGCCCTCTCTCAATTTCCTTCCTCTTGCCCCATCCTGGCATTCTCTTCCTCGTCTCGTCACCCTCCAGGTTTTCCGCTGTCTGCCCTCCGACTCCATCCGCAGCATGGCTGACCTCTCGGCGCACCCCACCACGGGGGGCCTGAACGAGACGGATCCCGAAGCGGCGGCGGAGGAGCTGAAGGCCACCCGCGGCATCCTGGTCCACTTCCCCCTGCATTTCCTGTGCGACGAGTACCTGCTCCCCCCGCTCAGCAGCAAAGAGGGTATTGTGCCCGTGGAAGTGTGGACTTAGCAGGGGAGAGCGGAGCGAGGGGAGGCCCGGCATCAGGGCCACTGGAGATGGGCGTGAGTGCTTCTGCTGCAAGCAGGAACCCACAGGCACCCATACCACCAGAGAGGCAAAAGTGAATTCCCTGGGATCAGCGTAACATAATAAGACTAATTTGTATGTGCATGGCCAACATGCAAGTGCATGACTAAACTGGAATAATACATAGTTAGGACTCATAACTAACTATCTTCTAAACTATGTTTTAGAAGTTTAAAATATGAAAGTGGTTATTTTATTGCTTCACTATTTGTGCTTTTACCTTGTGGGAGCATTTTTACAATCTTCTTAACTCCCCAACTTTACATATTTTAAACAGGTGCATATTCAGAAACTATTTTTCCTAAGAAAAGTATTGTTTTTGGTTTGTTTGGAGTTGTTTTTTTATTTGTTTTACTGTATGAGGAACTGTTTTTGTATAATCAATATACAATAGAGCAAAATGTTTTGCCCTAAAGAGGTTTTAAAAAAGCATGACGTCAAAAATCTTCACATATAACCTTTTTTTATGAGGAAGATCCTATGAAGAAATAGTTCAACTACTATCTCTTATTGGGGTCCTTCTCCGAGCATTACCTGGAAAGCTTATTCTATGCAGACAATCCAAGGAGTATCTGCTGTTTACAGTGCATTTGTCCACTATGATCATGTTTACCAGATGTGTCATTCTCTGTAATCCATGTATTCCCCAGAGATGGCATTTGGTTGATAGATTGTACCACAGCTGGTGCTTCTTGGCCATCTTTAATGCTGGCCTTGCCGATGATTGTGACAATCCTCACCACTAAAAAGCCTTGTGGCGAAACAATTGTGATTTCACTTAGCTGGCACATGTACGTATATGTATGTTACGTATATATTTTAACATTAGAGTTTAATGTTTAGAGATATATTTTAATGTTCAGGGCAAACCACTCCATATCTGATGCAGAATTGATTTAAGGAGAATGTCTACAGCTCTTGGATGATAGATTGTACCCCAGCTGGTGCCTCCTGGGCATCTTTTAATGCTGGCCTTGCCGATGATTGTGACAATCCTCACCACTACAACGCCTTTTGGCGAAACAATTGTGATTTCCACTCCATATTTGATGCAGAATTGATTTGAAGGGAATGTCTACGGCTCAGAACTTTGGGTGCACTTTCACTTTACAATAATGTAAGCCATACTTCTCTCTCGTCTCTCTGATCAGTTTAAAATGGCTGCCAGTGAGCTGTGTATCTGTAACTGTTCACAGCAAATCCCTTGCGTCAGATGCATGGAAATCCAGTTTCAAGATCAGAAGTCGAGTGTCTCTGATGATTGTGGAACGGAACGTACATTTATTGTTGTGTGAGTGTGGGCGGATAGCCTCTCTCAATCTCTCTTTAATGCTTCCCTCTCTCTCTCTCTCTCTGCCTCTCGAGCACTACACCTCTCCATGCAGTGCCAGCGAATCTGTCTGAACATTTGTGGTTGTTATGGAGACGGGTATAAAGAGCTGACTGGATTGTGGCTGTTGAGACAGAGAGAGACAGAGAGAGAGAGAACGAGATGGAAAGAGATATAGCAGGAATGCAGGAGGAGTAAAACAGATGAACACAGACCCCTGCAGATGAAGGGCAACCAAATTACTGTGGGTGTAGAAGGACAGGATGAGGAAATGAGGGGAATGAAAAAAGGCATCATGTGGATACTATTTGCTCTTTTTCTTTTTTTTTATGAGAGAGAGAGAGAGAGGTTGATAGTAGGGTGGAATGGGGGCAGTTTTAGGAGTGGGGTCAATACCAAATGCAGACACAAGAGGTGTGCATCCTGTTAATGGTGGGATTCGGTCTTAGCATACATTAATCATAGGGTGTCTTGCTATCACTATGGCAACCAAGTGAATTATTGTTATGTAATCATGTTGTCAGTGGTTTAGAAGATTCCAAGTTATGAGAGGGGGAGCTGCTGTTCTAGATCTCGTGGACAGAAGTGTGCAATTCAGCTTGATTACAGATGTGCCCCTGCTGCCATGTCGACATGATCCCCCAAAAAAACATCATATAAGCAACAACTCATGCTTGTGATCAAATGTAGGCCTACTATGAGTACATGCTGAAGAGGCCATCAGTGTATCATTGTTAAAACGTGTTAGTGTGAAACTTTGTACCTGATACTGTGCAACTACACTACAATGTAGTCCTGTCACATACCAATCAGAAAACAACATACTAAAATTGCAGATGTGCATGACATTGTCGTATGCAACAGTGTTATGCTTTTAAAATGCTAAAAGTACTAACCGTTCTACTAGTGTTATTGGCAATTGTTACTCCTTTTGAAACTTTTAAAGTGTCTGTATTAACATGAACATTTTATAACAGTAGTGCAGAATTATAAAATCTATATACAGTAGCCTATCATGTCATTACTGAAAATAATGACTTGCATAAGAAAATACATACTGTGTTTTTCATGACTACATTTTTTTTTTTAAGTTTAATATATTTGTATGTAACACTGACATAAACAGTTAAAATGCCATCTGTCTTCTCGCCGACTAATTCCAATTAAAACATTTTTAATTGACCTACCTGTCATTACTTTGTCTCAGGTAGTTTGTCCCTATTGCAGTACCGTAGAACACTCAACAGTCCAGGAAGAGTGGAACTGGAAGTGAGGGGGTAACGAGAAGAGAGTGTTGTATAGGCTACTTACAGCGGAGAAACGTCACAACCCGACCTTACAGAGAAAAAACAGGATCATACCAAAACAGAAATAAGTTGGCTACACTTGACGCGTCGTATCGGATGTACTAGACGTGGATTGAAAGCGCATATGTTTTTGTATTTGTCGTCAACGTATTAATTGGTATATTTTAGAGCGTTATTTGTTTCCTTGAATGCTTCGCTGGAAGCATTAAATAAGGCCCAGGTGGTGACAATAGATTTTATTGTTTATTTTGTTTTGTTTTTTTTCTTTTCTTCTCCATTTGCTTCGACGAATCAGTGAAGGCACAACCCAAGGCGACACTGATTGCAAACGGAGTGAAAGTTTGTGAAGAGGGAATATTCGACGCAAGCATTCTGTATGGCTGGGCGTGGGATATAGCTTGTGCTGGTGGCGTCTACAAAAATACTTGTAACTGCATTCAAATTCGTAGATGAAGGTAAACGAAGTAGCAAAACCTAACGCAAGAAATCTGTTAGACGTATGCGTGGGTAGCTTGGTAACGCTAATGTTATGGCAGCCTGTCGAGGTTGATGCGGATATTCGCCACAGGCGCTCTTGTTTATTAGCTTGGCTAGTCAGTTAGCGGGTTACTTAGCCACAACTTTTTGCAACGCATCAAAATATTAGCTACAATCTTAAAGGTTGCTATTTAGTAAAAGCAGGCCGTTTCTGTTACGTTTGGCTTTATTAGTCCAGCGAGGCATTTTGCCTACGCAATGTTGCTAAAATGAACGCAGATAAGGGGAGCACCACAACAGATAATATCGGGTCTCTGTTTTCACGCTATTGGAGTGGCACTTCAAGCTAATATAATGTTGCAGACCAATCTTGAAGATTAAGGTATAGCTACCAACTGCAGAGCTGACGTGCCGGATCAAAATATCTATTCAATCCGATGACTGTGGATGATGACACGCTTTTAATTAGAGATAAAATCAGTCTTGCACATTGTCAGAACGTTTGTATCTAGTTGTGCAGGAAGAACATTTCTTCTCAGTCTACTATATTCAATGTCCTACTCTATTCAGCTTGCTAGCCAGCTAGTTTTCACAGTTTGAGTCCAGACTGGTTGTGTTTACCTGGGTATTTTCTGCCCCGAAGTATCGTTTCGTTTCTTTTTAAAACAAATAACCGGCATCCTGTTGACATTTTGTGATACTCCTTGGTTTTCTTAACTAGCGAACGGTAACTTGAGTCAGAATTTTGGGCCACGATGACAGAAAACGCACCCACACGAAGTCTAGATGACATCGACCTCGCAGCCCTGCGGGTAAGTATTTTACCCAGTTATATTACCCTTGTTATCAAATACGCTTGTCATTAACATCACCTGTTCTGTTTACTTTGAGTGACACGGATTTACGCCTGGACAATACAATAAGATCATTTTCCATAGTTGTTCAGACGAAAGACCTAGAGATGCGTTAGCCTCTATCTAATATTTCTCTTTGGGTTTTATTTATTGGTGGCTATACTCAGTATCACCAGCTGCAGTCTCATTAGCTTACAGCTCTGGCTTACAACTCGGCTCGATGTGCACCACCAAGCTCGTCATAAAGCGAGCAGTTATTTCCTACATGGTGAAGTGCTGGGCCTGTTCACCTGTCAAGTGCGTGGGCACGAAACAGCTTGCATGGGGCTCGGTTAGGCTGCAGTCTACTGTCACAGCAGTCTGTCGTGAGCACTTTCACCATTACTGACCATTTATAGAATCACTGTATGGTAGATTTCTGACATTAAGGTTGTGCTTTTATTTGCGTACTTTCAAGTTGTTTTGCCTTCTAACATAGACTGTGAGCTTTACATTAACAGTAGTTTGCACTTGAATTCGGCCTGTGTCTGCTTTATACAGGGTACGTAATAAAAACAAAACAACTCCCACTACTAGTTTGGCCCAGTCTGCTGGGAAAAATCCTGGACGTTGTTCCACTGGATTCTTCTAGCGTTACTTGTTTTCAAACCAAGCTTGAAAACCTGTTGGATTGCACGCCGAAGGGCAGGGGGTGAATGAAACCGAGTAAGCTTCTGGGTCACCCTCTCCTTCCAACAAGGATTTATTTCATGTGTTTTCAGGTTGTAGTGGTCATGTTGGCCCACTCGGTCAGTAGAGAGACTAAGAGTTATTCATCCCCAGTGGTGCTCTGGTACAGTGAGTTACAGACCTCGCACTCGGTTTCTCGGCTGCGCAGTTTTATTCGCCCGTTAGAGATGGAGGGAGGGAGGGAGAGAGAAAATGCGCTTAGAGAGGATGATTCACTTGAGCTCATTGTTTGATAGCTGTCCTATATAGCACCCACTCTCTTGCCACACACACACTAATGCCTAGATACAAACAGACCCACAGCATTTACTAGTGCGGTTTGGTCATCCTACAATCAGTTAAGCCACTGTAACTGAAGAAAAAGGATGCAGTTGTGAAGCTGAGTCCCCAGCCAGAATAAAATGATCCCCATGCTATTAATTGAGAACACTTGAGGAATCCTACACTAGAACACTTCATCCAGGTTAAGCAGTTTCCTTGTGTGCACTTGAAAACAAATATACTTTATCTTTAATCCTGTCCTGTGGTTTATGTAGGCCAAATTAGTTCTTAATAATTAATAATGAGTAATCAGGCCTGTAACCTACTTCTGAACATAACAGTATGTAAATGTTTGCATGATACAATGAAATCATTTTATCAGATTAACCTAAGGTATGTGTATACTTAACTTAACAGGTGGAAAATATTTTTTGTTATCAAGATTAGTTCACACCACTCTCTAAAAGGCTAATGTTCCATTATGAAATCCATGGCTGTGTTTTGTTTTGTAAGGTCTAAAGTTGTCAATGTAAAGGCTATGACAGGTTGGAATCACTAGTTGCTCCATTATACTGTGTTCTCTCAATCTTTCCCATAGTTTAAAAGGACTCACTTTTTGTCATTCTTCAACTATTGCAACAAGCAAAACCACACTGTCATATATTGTAACGTAATGTTTTTTGAAGTAAATAATGGCCTCAAGAGAAAAACATTTTTTCAGGCTCTTTATTAACATAGTCTAGAGTACTTACAAACTGCCTTCTACCACAAACCGTATAATAGCAAGACATCTCCATGTAATGCAAATGGACCAGAAAAGGTGCTAGTTGTAACACAGATAGAATATGACTTAACAGAACAAGTGGGAGACATTGTGAGAACCTCAAATACAGTACTAGACTAACCATTACCCACAGAATGTAGCTTACAACAGAAATCATATAATGACACAGGGCAGGTAGACTCCTAATAAAACATTAATGTTATATTTTATTATCAAACTTCAGCAAAACAAATAGGCCTAAATCCAGTCTCTAGAAAGGCTTTACATTGTTGTTGGGTGATTTAAATACATAGTCATGGGGTTTGTTTATTGTGTATAGATATAACCAAAATACAACTACACAGTCTTAAAATAAATCATACTCCAATTTTTTTCAACAATGACTTCAACAGCTTACTTATGAGATTAATCCTGAGGAACAAACATGTGCTGAGTAAAACATTATGAGTTTCTCATATCTGTTTCTGAAAGCCTGTAGGTCCTCATTAGCTGCCCTTGCAATTGAGTTGTAGTCAACAGATCTTCTATTTGGTTTGGTGAAGAAAAGAAAGACATTTCATAATTATAGTACTCTATGTGGCAATTCAGAGTTAGCGGTTGCAGCATGGTTCTTCAAACCCAGAATGCCCAGTGAATACACTTCAAATGACATTGCAGTATTGGTGGTAAGGTGACAACCACGACCAAACCAAGAATTCATCCTGGTTGACCTGTACAAGAGGCTACTAGTTTTGGGGCAGCTGTTCACAGAACACATTCAGGGACGAGTTAGGTTTTGCACCAGGTTAGGGTGCTAATCTCAAAATTATGGAGTTGTTTTCTATCTTTAATCAAGGGTGTGGTCTTTCAATTTGAAAGCATTATTTATTCATTTCACATTCAGATTGTGTAATGTTTTCCCTCAAAACCTGCCCACTCTCTCAAATAGGCCTGTTCGTGTGCAACTGCTTTACTCCTGCTCAAAAAAAGATTGAGAAAGATTAGTATCTACGCTCTGTTAGCCTAATGTTAGCCAGCTAACATAACCAGCTAGTAGCCTAGAACATTAGCTAACATTAGGGTAACAGCAGGAAATGGCCTATGCTTGCCCTTCTCTCTCTCCTATATTTCTTAGAAAACCCAAAATCTGAACAAATGAATGTTGCCATTACGTGCCCAGAATGGTAGTATTTCTTCTGACAATTATATTCTTTGCTTTTATGATGGCAAAGTTATCCTATCGCTGATAACACTTGGATGTTGTGCTATAAAATCAGATGTTATTTTGATAATGATACTTTACTTTAACCTCCTTAGCAGTCACTTTAGTAGGTGCTCAGTGTGGCGCTCTGCAAATCGAACGTGCGTGAAATTCTGTGCCACAGTTCATGACTAGCTGTTTATTTGAGGATGATGGCCTATTACTTTTTGTCCTATTGAATACCATCAGAGTTTATAGCAGAATACCATTAGAAAGCAAACCAAATCTAGAATAATGATATAATATCAAGTCAAATGACATTCATAGTTTGTTAGTCACACGGGTCAGCAAAACATTGTTTGAGCTAACAGACTGCCTCAGATGTGATTGTGAAAATGCAGTCGGAGCCGATTGCATTTTCATTTTCACAGCCTTCCTCCTGTCAATCAGCCAATCAGGGCGGGACTACAGCAAGCCAAGCATAACATGTGACTTTAAACATGGTGGCTGAAGAGCAGGTTGGAGTCATTTGCCGAGTAGCAGACAAGATGGAGGAGGGTGGGAATGGTGACTCTGCATTCACACTTCATTAGTGTGAAACTTTAATTGAGTGTTATAATTTATTTTGATACTGAGATGCTTCCATACTCGTTAAGCATCTAACTTGCTTGTTATGTCAATCAAACTCAAAACAACGAGACTGCTTGTTTTTCAAATTGAGGTGAGGTTGTCCATTCTCTTTTATTTAGGCTATTATAAATTGTAAAATAGCCTAATATTTAGATTATGTTTTCCAGCATTCAACATTTGTCCTGGTTGTAACAGAATATGATTCTCACAATATTTTGCAAC